>NC_080579.1:59810696-60111748 GCF_029962835.1 Magnolia sinica
GAAATCAATCATGACACGTACTATAAAAGATCTCTTCCGCAATACGCATCCACCATAGAGAGGCATTGCCATATACGCCACCACCCCCAAAACGCTATAAATAAGGACACCACCTACAGTGAAAGGTACGCAAAATCTTTTACCCAAAACCCCTCAACACTACTAGACCTAAATTCCTAGTCTGACTTTGGCATCGAAGGGTCCCCTGATCTAGTCAGGGTTTCATTTGTCTTCTTCCTGTGCACGTACTCGAAGGTCTAAAAAGGGTGGACAATATTTTTTCATCAATAAGGTGCATAAAATGAACTCTCATGAAATGACATGGCTTGAATTGTAGGTGAATTCATAGAAAATCAAGCTCATGCATTTATCAAGTGGCCCAGAAAGGCATGAAGAAATCATCTATTAAAAATAAAAGAAGAAGAAAGAAGAAGATAATACATAATAGTCAAAGAATAAGATAGAAAGGTTAGGCCAATTATTGGTACCGAGTCACATGCCTGCCGCTTTGACATATATGGCATGTCATATTTGTTGCTTGGTTACGTGCCTATTCAAAATAAATTTCTGGTTTTTTTTTTTTTTTTTTTTTTAAATAAATTTTAAAGACCATCAAAGGACATTTTTGTTTATTGTTTTTTAATATGGATATTTTGATTGAAATAAGCAAGGATTTCCTGCTTGTTGCAATGTGATTGGGCCATGTCATCATTAAGTGCATTTAATGCAATGATGTTGACAATGTCAGTGATGACATGTACCAATCATATTGCCACAAGCAGGATATCCCTGCTCATTACAAGCAGAGGATCCATACTCATAATTTTTATATTTCTTTACTTAGGTTCTCTGACTTTTATGAAAACGAAGCACAGTTTACACTTTAGCTGGTTATGCATTTCTCAGTAATTCCATCTCCAACTCTTCCTTAAAAAATTTAATCCATTTTTTAGCTAGAAAATGAGAAGCTAGGGAATTAAAACAAAAGTTCAATTTTTTTTTTTTTAATTTTTTACAATATTCAATAAGCAGCGTGATGTATTTATAGGCTTTTTAGGAAGTTTGCATATTTGACTAGATCCGCTAGATATGTTGGAGGATCCTGTATTGGTGTGGAAATTTGCTCTCAAGAATGTTTCTGATTTTACCTCGATCGGCGTGATTTTTAGCTAGGATCTCGTCAGATCAACCCTACTCTTATGCTACACAAGATTCTCTTAAGATATTTCTAATCCGAGGTTAAGGTCGGTCTTTGATGTCAAAGTCGGTCTTTGAGGTGTCGGTCCGTCTTCTAAGTCGAGATCAGTATATGTGGTCGACCTCGATTAGACAGCTTGGTCGAGATGATTAGGTCAGTTGGTGAATCTTATTGCCATACTCAGTTGACTGGGTAAGCTTGGCTAACGGTCCTTTATTGGAGCTCAACTCGGCTCCTCTAGTGGTAGGCGCATCGTTGGCTCAGTAAGATTGCTCTGTTGGTTCTTTGCTGCATGTTTGATATGGATGGTCAGTTCGATTTTCCTCATAACACCTGGTATGTTAACCAAACCAAATGAAATATTAGGTCAACTTTATAATTTTATAGGAAATATAAAACTAGAAAATCATTTCCTCGGTAATGCCCTTGCCTAATAACTATATATGAAAAAGCTTTACATCCTTAAGGTATTGCAATATGGTATGTCCATAGTTAAGCCTTTGAATCTAAGTAATTTTCCAATGATTCAATATGATTGAATGGTTAACTGCATATCACCTTATATGGTGGTGATTCAACAATTACAAGCTCTCGATTGGATTACTTCAATCTTTTGATAATTTGGCTCGTTAGCTTTGGGCTTGAATGGTCACCATAACCTTTGTACTATCAAAGGTTTGAAATTTCAACCTGAGATTTTTATCAGCCATTCCAAATCCAATTGGAGCCCTATCAAATAAAAGGCATAGGTCATTGAGAAAATTCAAATCTATCATTAATTTAGATCTATCATTAATTTTTTTTTTTAAAAATTAAGCTCATAAGCTATCAGATTAATATGACATTTATCCTATAGTTAAAAATGAAAAATAGGAAATGGCCTTATAACAAACAAGTGTAACCAATTGGATGTTAGGATCGTTCAAACAATTTAATTATGAAATAAAACGTGGGTTAGAGAATTTACTTTAATTTGATTTGATGGATGTGAGTCTACAGTTTCTGAGTACATGCATATTAGGCGTCACTGCTTGAGTAGCATATAACTCGCCGGACAAATGCACTAGGGTAGTGGAAAAATAGATAATAATAGTTCCCTTAATAAGGGAAACTGAGGTGTCCAAATCCCAGGCGACCATACAATCTAGTCCCATCCATGCCTTCATGTGTAAACTTAGTACATATGAAAAATCTGAGACTTACATTGGATATGCCCCACCATAAAGTCACCGTGGATAAAATCGGGTTAGTTCAAAGACCCAACGAGTAGATCCAGCCAAATTTTTTTTATCAGTAACGATGCGCTGGAGCATAATTATGCGGATTTGCGTATGGAGCCGCGTATAATACACCGATGAGTACATCAACAAACCTTGGAGAAGCTCACATCTTCATTAGGCGTGACAGCCGTTTGCTCAAAGCACGAAGTTTCCACGACCTAGAAACATCAATTATAAGGAAAATAAGAACATAGCTAACGTGTCACGCGCTTTTCAACAGTGTACAGGCGTTTTAAGTCAATGCACGAAGTCTCCAATTAGGTGGAACATCGATGACGTGTGACATGTTTTTCAAGGGTTCCATATGAGTGGGCCATGTCGAGCTCTCAACAACCCTAAAAGATGTAAGACACTTTGGAAATTTTCTATAAGCTGCCTTCCTCTTTCACTGTAGATCATAAACTTTTACTTTTAAACTATTAATTCAAAATCACATGTTATTTGGACCGTTAGCCCCAAAATCGTTTGCCATCAGTCTTCCGTACGTTATGACCCAAGTATTTTCCAAATGACGAAATCACTGTCCCAATTTTATTTTATTTTTAAACACAAACCTTTCTTAAGGTACTTCTGACAAAGCTATGTGAGACGGACTTTTCTAATGCATGTCACAAATCTGAACAGTCCACTATTTTCTCCAGCTAATTTTATGCAATGAGCCCAAAAATAAAGCAGATACAACGATTAAGTGGACCACACCATAGGAAAGACTGGGGATTAAATGCCTATCATTGCAAACTTCATGGAACCGCAAAAGTTTTAGATGAAGCTGATATTTTTGTTCGATCTTCATCAATGTCTATGTGTCCCTATCAATAAGCTGGATGCCAAATATACATCATGGTGAGGCCAGGAAGGTGTCAACGGTTGGCGTCATTGACCCGATTGGTTCCTCTTGTTGTCTTCTCAAGATTTGGATCTGCCTCCATTTTGGATTCATGTCATAAATTGATATGAAAAAAATGGATGAACGGTGTGGATAAAACACATGCATTATTGTGGGCCCAAAGACCTTTGCCATGTATACAGTCTAACTATGCAAACCGAGACGGAGATGTTACCTTTTTATGCATCCTTAATTTTACTGGGTCCCACTTTCATGATGCTTATCACAAATCCAAACTATCCAACTTTGTCATCTCATTTTAGGGAGTGGTTCAAAATCCAGGCAGGTCCAATGCAAATGTGACGCAAGGGTGGACGCGTTGAGGTTCATCACCATCTTCTTCAAGTAATAAACCTTGATTCCACAAAGCATAATTAAATCCACCAGAGACAATTGATCCATAAGAGGAGATAGAATTTTCTAAAAAGTTTTAATTAATATATAATAATAATGAGTTTAACACTTTTAAATAACCCTAAACAAATCATAAAAAAGGAATCAAATATTTCTAATCAAACTAAGATACAAATTCAGAAAATCATGCAATTTTCCCACATTTCTTGGCTTATTGTCGACCGGTCAAGTTGACAAGTCAAAACAATAATAATAAAAAAAAGGTGTCCATAGATTTAAACTGAAAATTTGATGATTTTCAACCAGTCAACCAGATCTGACGATCTATCGAACTGGATTTCGACCGGCCGATCAGATCTGTCAACCTGTCGAAATAGAAAAAATGTGTCCAGTGAAAATTCTGAAATTTCTAGTAATTCTGACAAAATTTCAACATGTCGACAACAATGGTTGACCGGTCGAACTATGTTGAGTGTGTTCAATCATTCTTGGCTTCTTTTCTTCAGTCCGTCTTAGCCATGAACGACTCCGCAACCCATTCTACATCAATACCCTCCACTTTAGAAGAACTCATCCTTGAGTTATACTATGAATGTAGTTAACGACATTCGTACAAGTCCGCCATGTTGAACTTGCGTGAGATCTCCATATCTTCAGGAAGATCAACAACATAAGCATTATCATTGATCTTACAGATAATGGGTACCAGTCCAATCTTTTTGTTCTTCAGTTTATTTTATGTCCCGGTCGGAAACCTCTCCTTGCGCAAATAAACCATCACGTGATTATTGCCATTAATTACCTTCAGACATTGATTCGTCTCGGTACTTTCTTAGTACTTGTCGTTGGATGCCTTCAACTGGTTGTAAACATTAGCTTGTACACTTATGATGATTTCCACCTAATGATCTGAGCAATGCTCATGCTTGGTAGCTTGGGCAATGGGACCAAATCAAGTGTATGTGTAGGCATACGCTTGTACACAACTTCAAATAGGGATTTTTGATCGAACGCTTTATCATATTATTGAACGCAAATTCTGCCTAAGCCAAGGCCAAATCCCACTATTCGGGCTTATCACCCGAAATGCATTATATAAGGTTTCCAAGTATATGATTCACTGCCTCGATCTTCCCATCAATCGTTAGATGATATGCACTATTGAACTGTAACTTTTTTTCAAATCATCGCCATAAAGTTCTCCAAAAATCATTGAGGAACTTAGTGTCATGATCTAAGGTGATGGATTTTGGAATCCCATGTAGTTGAGCAACTTATCAAAAAAACAAGTTTACAACGTGTGTAACATTGAGGGTTTTCTTACATGGTATGAAGTGGGCCATCTTGAAAAATCTACCGGCCATGACGATCATTGAGTCCACATCACCTTGGGTCTGTGGGAGTCCTAATACAAAGTCCATAGATAAATACTCCCAAGGACCATTAGGGATAGGTAATTGAGTGTATAGGATAGTATTATGTGATTGTCCCTTTGATGCCTAACATGTGTGGCAACATTGTACCGCCTTTCATACATCTCATTTCAACTATGGCTAATAATAACGTTCTTCTAGGAGAACTATTGTCGCGTCTCGTCCTAAACGACTGCTAAGGCCACTTTCATGTAGTTCTTGGACGATAGGTCTCACAACGAACTCCGTGGAATGCACAACTGATTTTCTTTGAAGAGAAATCCATCATGAATATAAGAATTATTGGGCTGACCTTCCTGACATCTAATCTATGCATCCTTGAAATCATAGTTGTCCGCATATAGGTCTTTGAGGCATTTGAACCTGACAACCTCATTGCTCATAGTGGCCAAAAAGGTTGCACGTCGGCTAAGTACATCAACTACCTTTTTTTGTTGCCTAGATTTATACTTTAACACAAATGTGAATTATTACAAGAATGATATCCACCTAGCATGCCCACGATTCACATTAACTTGATTATTAATGAATTTAAGCACTTGATGATTTGTGTAAAGAATGAACTTCCTCTGAATTAAGTAATGTCGCCAATGTTGCAATTCCTAGGCCATTGTATACAATGCCCACATCCAACAACTTAAGTACCTCGGTCTTAACCACTTCATTCATGTTTGGATTTAATCTATGTTGTGGTTGCTGGGAGGTCTTCGTATTATCCTCAAGATGAATGCGGTGAGTACAAATCAAATGGTCAATTCCCTTGAGGTCCACAATCGACCATCCAAGGCCTCCTTTATGCTCAATGAGTGTGGAGATAAGCATACTCTCCTGTTCTTGCTCAAGGTGGGAAGAAATCACCACCGGGTATGTAATGCCTTGGTTTTTCAGAACTCGAGTATACCACTCGTTTCTTAAAAACGCGGGTGTTAATGATAAGATAAATGGCATTCAAGAAGAATCAAAGTGCAATAGCGATATTAAGATAGAATAAGCCGTAAACCAAATAATAATATCTAGGTCCGCTCAACCGGGGACCCAAATACAAAACTTTAAGTTAAAATGTACTAAATAAACAACCAAACATCCACATCTACTGATTTAATTTGAAATTTGCTTCCCGATGCCGCTCCTCCTCGTACAACTCATCATCCGCTCTATCTATAATAGTCCCGACGTCCGCACCATAGTTGCTCATACCTATACCTGCGTCCTCTGTATAGTTGAACATTAATGAATGAGTGGCCATCTCAGTGTGAATTCTCCTCAAGATTACACACACTACAAGAAATATGGTTTTTAACGATGAAACATTTACTGATGAAAATTTTTTCGTAGGTAAAGCTGACTTTTACCGACAAAAATTATTTTCATAGCTAAAAGTTTACTTTTACTGATGAAATATAATTTCGTATGTAAAAGTTATTTCATCGGTAAAAGTCATCTTTACCTACAAAAATTTTCGTAAGTAAAGGGCGTTTTGAATTTTTGAAAATACAAATAATCGAAATGTTTACTTTTACCTACGAAATAAAATTTCGTAGGTAAAAGCCATCTTTACCAACGAAACTTTTCGTAGGTAAATGGTGTTTTGAATTTTTGAAAAAACAAAAAATCGAAAAGTTTACTTTTACCTAAAAGCCATCTTTACCGATGAAAATTTTCGTAGGTAAAGGGTGCTTTTATTTTTTATTTTTTTAAAAAAAAAATCGAAAAGTAAACTTTTACCTGTAAAAGATAATTTCGTAGGTAAAAGCCATCTTTACCGATGAAAATTTTCGTAGGTAAAAGGTGTTTTGAATTCTTGAAAAGACAAAAAATTGAAAAGTAAACTTTTACCTACGAAATATAATATCGTAGGTAAAAGTCATCTTTACGGACAAAAATGTCCGTATGTAAAGGGTGTTTTGAATTTTTGAAAAAGCAAAAAATCGAAAAGTTTGCTTTTACCTACCAAATATAATTTCATAGGTAAAATCCATCTTTACCGACGAAAATGCTCATAGGTAAAGGGTGTTTTGAATTTTTCAAAAAACAAAAAATCAAAAAGTTTACTTTTACCTATGAAATATAATGTTGTAGGCAAAAGCCATCTTTACCGACGAAAATTTTTGTCAAAAAAAAGTGTTTTGAATTTTTGAAGAAACAAAAAATCAAAAAGTTTAATTTTACCTAAAAGCCATCTTTAACGACGAAAATTTTTGTCGATAAAGGGTGTTTTGAATTTTTGAAGAAACAAAAAATCGAAAAGTTTACTTTTACTTAAAAGCCATCTTTACCAATGAAAATTTTCATAGGTAAAGGGTGCTTTTAATTTTATTTTTTTTATAAAAATCGAAAGTAAACTTTTACCTGCGAAAGATAATTTCGTAGGCAAAAGCCATCTTTATCGACGAAAATTTTCGTAGGTAAAAGGTGTTTTAAATTTTTGAAAAGGCAAAAGATCAAAAAGTAAACTTTTACCTATGAAATATAATTTTGTAGGTAAAAGCCATCTTCACGGACAAAAATGTTCATAGGTAAAGGGTGTTTTGAATTTTTTAAAAAACAAAAAATTGAAAAGTTTACTTTTATCTACAAAATATAATTTCATAGGTAAAAGCCATCTTTACCAATGAAAACTTTCGTAGGTAAAGGGTGTTTTGAATTTTTGAAAAAACCAAAAATTGAAAAGTTTACTTTTACATACGAAATATAATTTCGTAGGTAAAAGCCATCTTTACCGAAGAAAAATTTCATAGATAAAGGGTGTTTTGAAATTTTGAAAAAATAAAAAAATCGAAAAGTTTACTTTTACCTACAAAATAGAATTTCGTAGGTAAAAGCCATCTTTACCGGCAAAAATGTTAGTAGGTAAAGGGTGTTTTGAATTTTTGAAAAAATAAAAAAATTGAAAAGTAAACTTTTACTGAAGCCATCTTTCCCGACCAAACCGTTCGTCGGGAGTAATTATATAGTTTTTACCATATGAAGTTTTCTCGTTGCCTTGAAAAGTTTCACGGTAAGAGTTTTACCAACGAATTATCTCGTAGGTAAAAATATTTCACAATACTTTTACTGGTGAAAATGTTCATCAAGAATAATAATATAATTTTTACCTTAGGAAGAGTTGTACCGACGAATGGTTTCGTAGGTAAAACTATTCATAGGTAAAAAACGTGGATAAGACTTTTACCTACAAAATATTTCGTGGGTAAAAGTCTTTTTTTAATTTCACAAAATTCTTGATATACACCTGTTACAATATATTTCAGCATGATATACACCTATTATATAATATATTTCATCATATTCACATTCACATGCATCTAAACTCAAACTACGTAAATCCATCCAAACATAAACTACATCCATCCAAACACAAACAATCATATCCACATCACATTCATCAATGCATAAATGCATATAAGTTTAACATCATAAATAAAATACAAAAAATTATTCATAGCCTATTTACTTGTAACGCTCTGAAATTCGGGGGTTGAGCATAACTCAGCTCTCGAGTTTCAAAACATCACTTATGCAACATATTGAATAATAGATGTATGTTGTCTGTATGAGTACATAGCACATGGAATAGATTAAGCCAAACTGCAAACATAATTCAGGGATAAGTGAAGAATGCAAGCGGAAGACTTAAAGAAATATATGTGTACATGTACAAATCCCTGAAATATATATACATACCAGGTCATACTTACAAGTATTGTTATCAAAATTACAAGTATCGATTGACATCATCTATTCCCAAAAACAAATCCCAGAATCCCACGCATCAGAACAAGGCTTACTAGAACCCGCCTGAAAACTGCATAAAAGAAAAAGCAGCCTCATCATCCTCGAACTCCTGCTCTGCCTCAGAGGTCTCATCAGCATTTGCAACTAAGACAGAGTCTGGTGGGTGTTTAAGCACCGCCCCAGAACGAGGGAGTGAGTGATCAACTCAGTGGAACAATATAGCAAATGTTAACATGTTATCAATTCAATCAAGCAATACTGATAAAGCAGAACAATCAAACATGTCCTAAGTACTCTTGTTAGTGCAAGGATGTATGCAGAATGATGCGTGCCCTCGCTTATACACCCTCAGCGTCTTCCTCTTACGTTACGCATAAGATCACCTCAACTGCTCCACCTCTTCCAGGCACATGCAATGCGGTGCATGAATATGATTACCAAGTTGTTATTAGTCCTTTTCATACAGTAGGATTGGGAAGCTAAGCTACCTTTCTCATATCAATTTCCAAACAGTGATCCATTCTAGGGTCGTCAGTCCTAGATCATCTCATACTATCATATGGTTTTAGGTTGTTGCAAAGGGCTCGTCACCAATCAATGCACGCCTATCATACCTTCGTTACTACAATAAGGCTCGTCACCTCAATGCGGTATCCAGGTATGCTCGAGGTCACTACAAAGGGCTCGTCACCAATCAATGTAGGCCGACAGCACGAATATAGTTTCCCATACCACCATAATCAGCTCACGAGTTTGGTTGCTCACTGGTCACTACGGGGAGGCTCGTCACCCCAGCGTAGGCCGACAACTTGACCACGGTGTCCCATACCACCATGTCCGGCTCATGAGTCTTAGCGGATTAAGGTACAACGGTTAACGGGATTTCATTGGTAAGTTTGGTACCCTAGATTCAAACAATAGCGTCCATACATAGTGAACATACATCGGACAATCGGGTTACTTGACGAACTCAACTAGCACAAGCGCACGTTGGGTTGAACGACATAGAGTGCGCAAACACTCCGTGTGGCCAAACCACTGCCGACAACTCTAATACGACTCGGGTTCATCAAATCATGTCCTTTGTGACGAAAGCAACCTCAGCCACGAACTTAAGGCCAATTACCGATTTTCTGGACTAATCATAGTCCCAAACATATTCCACTACAACAGATATTCATATCAACAATTTAGAATAGTAATGGAACAATAATTCAAATCATGTAGTATGTGAGCATTTGCGGAATATCAACTCAACATGGATTTACACATAAGTAATGCTTGAAGTTAAACAACAAAGAATGTGACTTGTATGTGGGAAATCATACACACCAAGAAGAGAGTTGAGAATCACTTCTCAACGCCCGCAAATATGACAATATATAGCATTATAAACCATTCAGACATTTCTACAAACACTTAGACTACAAAGTTCAACATACATGACGCATATTGAAATACACGCAATTGGACAATTCCTTTTGCCATAGAGTTGTCACACATACAATTAGCATAAGTACACGACAGTTAATCATGGCAAGTACAAGTTCATATTTTATACGTATACGGTACTTCCTACATATACATAGAATACACATATCTCAATATAACACATGCATATTAGGAACGCAAAATAAACATAGCATTTGGCATGTGAAATTTCATCCATAACAAGAATAAACCATTAGCTAACATTGAAAGCCTTGAAAACCATAACCTATACGAATATAGTCCGCACCTTAAGCCAGAAAAGAACACCGAACTGATTCAGACAATATGTCTTCGTCAACGGCGACAAGACAGCCTAAAGCAAGAATAGAAATGAGCTACAACAACACATAGACTCTTCGAAGCTCTAAAATAGATTAGGGTTAGGTTAACTTACCCAAGAAGGAACTTAGAATTGCCGGAATAACGATTCAAAGTGATGGTTTAAGGATGAAGAATAACAGGAAAGAATCTAAGATGATTCACCAACTTCTCTCTCACTTTCTCTCTCTTTTCCTCTTTCTTTCTTAGCTAGGGTTAGGAAATTCGTATGGAAAAGAGAGTGAGGGTTTTAAGGTCTTTATATAGGCCTAACATCGATGAAAATAACCCCAGGGCCAAGGTATACTTAGGTTATAACCAAAACAGGCCTCTCTCGATCCAACGGAACACTTCCGGTGGTCCTTTTTCCACACGCGGTCGGACTTAAGCTCACTGACCATGGATTTAGGTTAGGCTGAGTTTTCGTACCGATCGACTTTACAGATCAACCATGGCGGACCACACTCAAATCAACGGTCACCGAAACTCGATCAGGTCCACAAGCATAAAGACATGCCTGGGCCACCTTCCCTAATCCGAGGGTGAAATTGGGTTAGAATCCAACGACCAGATTGCTTAAAATCGTCGTGCAAATGACACGACTCAGATTTCACAAAATCACATTTAATTTCTCACCGTTCTCACACTCTTCACTCCGAACTCAATCAAATCGACCCAGAACATCATCTAGACTTGATTTTTGAGGTGATGGTCAAGTCCAACATGGTGACTATAAAAGCCTAAGATCATCGCTATCAGACTTTCGACGCATGGTCCAGGTCCAATCCAAAGCTTCTAATAATTTCCAAGAACAATTGGATTTAGCGATGAATCCTAGATTTCAGAGTAACATAGCGCTAACGTATTCTACAGGTTTTGAGTCATGCAAATCAAATTTAAAGTGATTAATGCTAATTTCACAAGCAATCGAGTTTAGCGCTAATTACCCCACAAAAAGCTTCTAAGGAAAATAGAGGTAGTACTCGGGTCTTGGCATAAAATTTTCCGGGTCATTACAATCTACCCCCCTTAAAGAAAATTTTGTCCTCGAAATTCATAACTTCTCATATTCCTCAAGGATATGAGGGTAGCTCTTTCTGACCTCAGCTTCGGTCTCCCAAGTAGCCTCTTCTTCACTATGATGTGTCCATAGAACTTTCACAAGAGGGATAACCTTGCTATGCAATACCTGCTCCTTTCTGTCTAGAATACGCGTCGGTCGCAGTACATATGTGGCATCCTCGCTCAACTGCACCTGCTCCCAACTAATAATATGTGAAGGATCAGGAACGTACTTCTTCGGCATAGAAACAAAAAATATGTTATGCACGCCCGCAAGAGGTGTGGGCAAAGCAAGGTGGTATGCTATCGCTCCCACTCGATCTAGAATTTGAAATGGATCAATAAATCTTGGCGTGAGCTTTCCCTTCTTACCGAACCGCGGAACTCCTTTCATAGGGAAAACCTTAAGAAATACATCGTCTCCAACCTCAAACTCAAGCGGTCGCCGCCTCGTATTAGCGTAACTCTTCTCCCTACTCTGGGCTATCAGAAGTCGACGTCGAATAATGCCAACTTTTTCTGAAGTCGCCTGCACCAACTCCGGGCCAATCAAACTATGCTTGCCAACTTCTACTCAGCAATGCGGTGCTCTGCACGAGCGACCATTCAACGCCTCATAGGGAGCCATGCCAATACTCGCCTGGAAGCTATTATTGTACGTGAACTCTGCATAAGGAAGACAATTATCCCAACTGTCCTTGAAATCCAAAACACAAGCTCGCAACATGTCTTCTAGAACCTGATTCACACGTTCCATCTGCCCATATGTTTGCGGATGAAACGCGGTGCTGAACTTCAATTTCATACCCATCGCTTCCTGGATACGAGTCTACAAGATAGATGTGAAACGCATCTCTGTCAGACACAATCTCTAAGGGAACTCCATGCAGACGTACAATCTCCTTGATGTACAACCTAGCCAACTCGTCTGCAGAGTTTGTGACTCTGATCGGTAATAAATGAGCCGACTTTGTCAATCGGTCGACGATCACCCAAATAGAGTCATGTCCCTTCTTCATTCTCGGCAACCTATAAATAAAATCCATAGAGATGAAGTCCCACTTCCATTCTGCTATGGGCATGGGCTGAAGCAGCCCAGGAGGTCGGTGATGCTCTGCCTTGACCTGCTAGCACATGAGACAACGAGATACAAACTCAGCAATATGAACCTTCATGTTGTCCCACCAATATGATCTTCTCATATCCTAATACATCTTCATGCCACCTAGATGCATCGCAAGCTTAGAATTATGGGCTAACTCGAGAACCTCTCGTCTCAAGTCAGGAATGTCGGGGACACATAATCGGCCACGAAATAGTAGGCTCCCATCAGAACTAACACTCCACTCGGAGTTCTCATCTGTACCAACCTGCTTTCTCATCTTCGCCAAAAGCTCATCATCTGCCTGAGCTACAATGATTTTCTCGTCAATGAGGGGCTGTACACGAACGTGTGCGATAACCTCATACGGCTCTTCCACCGTAAGCTTCTGCTCAAAGTCTTGCACAAACTCCAACATGTCCCATTCTGCTATCATTAATGGAGCCGCAAACTCTATAGCCTTCTTGCGACTCAACGCATCTGCCACAAGGTTCGCCTTGCCTAGATGGTAAGAAACATCAAACTTAAAGTCTTTCAATGTTTCCATCCATCGGTGTTGCCTCATATTCAAGTCACACTGCGTGAAAATATACTTAAGGCTCTTGTGGTCGCAAAAGAGCTTGAACTCCTCTCCATAGAGGTAATGTCTCCAGAGCTTTAATGCGAAAATGACAGCTGCCAACTCCAGGTCGTGTGTAGGGTAATTCTCTTCGTGCTTCCTCAACTGTCTCAAAGCATAAGTAATCACTCTGTCCTTCTACATAAGGACACAGCCCAGGCCAACGCGAGAGGCGTCAGTATATATAATATACTTAACCCCTTGCTCTGGCAATACTAGCATAGGGGCGGACGTCAACTTGTCCTTCAGCTCTTGAAAAGCTAACTCCGCCTTCTCATTCCAAGAAAACTTTAAATCTTTCCGTGTCAACTGCGACAACGGTCTGGTTATCTTCGAGAAGTCTCGAATGAAGCGTCAATAATAGCCTGCTAGTCCTAGAAAGCTCCTCATCTCAGTAACTGAACCAGGCTGCTTCCAACCTTGAACTGCAGCTACCTTAGCAAGATCGACAGCTATCCCTTCCTTGGACACCACATGTCCCAGGAACTTGACTTCCTCTTTCCAGAAATCACATTTCTTGAACTGTACAAAAAGCTGATTCTTCCTGAGAGTATCCAAGACCGCTCTTAAGTGCTCCTCATGCTCTTCCCGACTCGCAGAATATATCAAAATATCATCGATAAAGACAATGACGAATCGAAACAAGAATGACCAAAACACCCTGTTCATCAGATCCATGAACATGGCCGGTGCGTTCATAAGACGGAACGACATCACAAGGAACTCATAATGACCGAAGCTAGTCCTGAAAGCGGTCTTCTGCACGTCCTCATTCTTAACGCGCAACTAGTGATACCTTGACTGCAGATCAACCTTTGAAAAGTACCGTGCCCCCTTCAACTGATCAAACAGATCATCAATCCTGGGCAAAGGATACTTATTCTTCACAGTCACCAGATTCAACCTGTGATAATTAATACATAATCGCAAGGAACCATCTTTCTTCTTCACAAACAGGACAGGTGCTCCCCAAGGAGACACACTAGGCCGAATAAAGCCCAGATTCAACAAACCATCTATCTGCTTCCTCAATTCCTCCATTTCACTTGGAGGCATACGATAGGTGGGCAAAGAAATGGTCGCCGCACCAGGCATGAGATCGATAGCAAAATCAATCTCGCGCTGAGGGGGTAATCCAGGAATCGACTCAAGCACATCTTCAAACTCCCAAACTACGGGCGTGCTTTCAAACACCGATCCAGCCATACTCTCCAACAGAGAAGTATAATAACCAAGATGAAAAGGGTAACTGACCTGAACTGGGAAAGTAACTGCCTCGCCCTCAGGACCATGAATTGTCACCGACCTTGCTTCATAATCAATCTTTGCTCGCATCTTCGTGAGCCAATCCATACCCATAATAACATCGTAATGGAAAAGAGGTGCGACAAAAAGATCAACAAGAATCGATCCACTCCCTATATCAATCAAACAATCCAAACAACGCTTGCTCATAGCAGAGGAGATCCTTGTAGTGGTAGTAAGCGTCACTCTTTGCATAGAAACAATGCTCAAACTCAGATGCGTAACTGCCGCATATGATATAAGAGAGGTAGTGGACCCTGTATCTACCAACATAGAAATGGGAGTACCTTTAATGTGCGCTGTAACCTCAAAGGATCTCGGCACCAAGTCAGCCACAGGCGCTTCAGCTAAGAGCGCATGAACTCGAGCCTGCTGCTTGTGATTCGACGGAGGAACTATGGGCCGCTGAGGTGGCCTGAAGCTAGGTACTGAAGGTTTAAAGGATGGATGAGCTGGCGCTGAACGAAGAGGTGGAGGTGAAATAACTTGAGGCATCGGACAACTAATCCTCTGCGGTAGAGTAAAACCACTGTCCCGCATACGCGAAAAGCAAGAACGATCCAAATGCCCCATCTTCCCATAGTACGAACAGCGAAGATCAGCTCGCACCTGCTAAGCGGGCGGCGCTGAATGCCTCGGAAGAGAATCTGCCCGCGGCCTCTTGCCGAGAAAAGGTACAGGTCTGGGAACCATAGGTGCTCCCATACGGGATGACCTGTACCCATCCTGCTTTGCTCGCAAGGACATGCTCACCAACTCCGCATAGGAAGAAATGCTAGCACAGAACATCTTCGATCGGATCTCAGGCCTCAATCCCTTAGAGAAATGCCGCATCCTTATCGACTGATCGCTCAGAATCAAGGGAGCATAGCGACCTAGCTCAGTGAACCGGTTCTCATACTCCGTCACCGACGTCCCTCCCTGGCGGAGGCGAAGGAACTCACTCTCCTTCTCATGTCGGTACATAACCGAAAAAAAACTTCTCATGGAAGCGTGCCTCAAACGCCTGCCACGACCGCTGATACCCTTCCTCAACAGTGCGAAGAACAATGTCCCACCATAAACTGGCCTCCTTCTCAAACATGAAGGAGGCAAGCTCAACCTGCTTAACCTCAGAGCAGTGCAGCGGTTTCAGCATCTTAGAGATGCGATCGATCTAGTACTCGACCTCCTCGGGTCTATGAGAACCTGCAAATGTGGGAGGTCGTAAGCGCTGAAATCGCTCAAAGGTGCCGCTCGCACTAGCGCTCCCAGATGGGTGCATAGGTGAAGTAGGTGGAGTCATCCCCACCGACTAAGCAAAGATGTCAGCCATGGAAAATAGAAACTGCTGTTGTTGCTTCTGCTGCTACTACATCAACAACATCATCTGCTCAAACCTATCAGGAGGCGGAGTAGACGAAGATGCATGGTTCGGCTTAGGAACCGAAGGCGTAACTGGAGGAGCCATAGGTGGAATCACAGGTGTCGGCCCAACACCAGAATGAGACGGGCCCGACTGTGGATCCGTCTGCCTATCGCTTAGGGGAGAAACCCCAACAGGCGACTCGACCAAGGAGAGACGGGCCAAAGTCTTCAAACCCTTAGGAGGCATACCCTACATTCAACAGAGGATGTAACCTGTAAGATTCAATATCCACATAATCCACCCACACAGCATTCACAGCACAACTTGAACAATAACCACATGCATTTCATTAAACAAAATTGTCGCAATACAAGAAGTGCAGCATTACATGAATCGCGACAAAGAAAGCATGTGAACTACAACATCTAAAACTTCAAACAACAAACAACTACCAACAACTATGCCAACAACGGCAAACAACAAAACAAAGCAAAGAACGACTACAACTGCAGCTACTCATTGAAATCAAGAGATGGAGGTGGGGCACCCTTATCCTGCAAATAACACAGGATAGACTTCAGAGTTCGAGTCACCTTCTTAAACTTATGTTTCACAAGGCCTCGAAGATCCATGATATCCTGGCGTAGAACAGCCTGCCCTTCCTCAAGCCGAGCAATACGGGCATCCCTGGTAGCCTAATCTGCGCTCTGCTCTGGTGCCACAGGAGGAGAACTCTCACTCGTATCCTGTGCCTCGACCTCTTCCTCGTCCTGCTCTGTTTCTTCTTCAATCTCAGCTCCACCTTCGGCATAGCTCTCTTCCTCATCGCTCTCTGTCTCATCCTCACTTTTCGAGGCTTGTCGACGACGAGGCCCAATTTTCATCTGATTCAGGGTTATCTTATTAATGTAGCGAACAGGTACTGGCTTTTTTGCCTTAAGCCTATAGCCAAACTCATGTGCAAGCTTACAAATGAGTCGGCCAAATGGGAGCGATTCGGTCCTCCTGTTCGAACGAGCGATAAGGATAATCTGGCGCAAGATGTACGTCGGCACACAAAGCTTCTCTTCTTGCCCCACCTGATAAAGAAAATCTACCATTAGGCGCGTACACTCACTGCAATTGCTCCACCTTGGATATACATTGAACGTACACATGTGGTGAAGCAAGCGAAAGTCGTCTGTCATATTGGTAGCTAGAAGACTTCTATTCGCCTGCCATGCGACCAGATGATTACACAAGAGTCGGGTGCGATGATCCCTCTCGCGCATACTGCTCAAATTCTTCTCACTGGCATGCACCTCACCAAGCGACACATTCAAGAGTCGGGATATCAAAGCAACGTTGACCATGGCCTCCCGACTGCTTTCACAAGGAATCTTGAACTGCAGAGGCTCCAGTGAAGGATCATGAATACTGGCATAAAAAGATCGAACAGTGCTTACATTGGCGCGATACTCACCCTCAAACAAGGGACACCAACCGGCCCCTTCCAGGTGCTCCAACAACAGAAACTAGCCAAATAGCCGCAGATCTACATGAGCCTCAAAAAGGACCCTACGGCCTTCATAGACTCCATGAGATAGCTTCGCCAACAAGGTTCTTCCAATGGGAGCTTGGGGATCAAGGTCTTGCTTGGTCTGAAACTCATAAGTGGCGGTCGTGCTCACGGCGGCACCTCTCGACCTCCGTGCACGAGTTGGGCAGCTAGGCCCGGCTTCATCCACGGGCACTCTCTTCTTCCCCATTAAAGAAAGAAGGGTGGAGATAAAAAATATGGTTGTGATGAACTCAAACAAGGCCATGAAAAATGAGAGAGAGGGAGAAATAGGAAGGATGGTGAAGCTTCCACACACTTGAGATCCTAAGGGAGGATTTGGGAGCTCAAATGAGAAGAAAAGAAAGTGAAATCAGCAATGGGGGTGAGGTTTTGAGATGGGTTGGTGGGTGTGCACGAAAAAATGGAAGAAGAAGGAGATTGGGGAGAGATTTGGTGGAGTTTTGAGAGAAACTTGGAGAAAAGGAGAGCTTGGGAGGGTGATTTGTGAAGGGAATAGGGTTTAGGAGGGGTTTTAACCGAGCAACCATGGAGGGGTGGGCCACACTAGGCCCCAAAGTCGTCGGCCCGAGCCAGCCCATTGGGCGGCGAGGGCTCATCGAACCGGCGAGGTCATCACCGGTCTCTGGACCGACCGGCGATGACTCGCCATTTGGGCAAGGTCCTCCTGGCCCTTAAGCTTGGAAATGAGGTGGGTCCCCCCTGGGTCCCCCTGGAAATGCCCCGATCGACCCCTTTGCTTGATTAGACGCCTATTGGGCCACTCAGGTTAAAATCTGATACAACAGAGGTTTATTGACAATTGAAGGGTTGAGATGGGAATATAAACCATCTAGACTCATTAATAGATAGTCTATAAGAGATTTTGGGTCGCTGTGTGTGATCAGGAGTGCGCACAGACTCGATCTCGGTGATCTTTTTCAGTAAACTTCCACCGATAGAAGCAACGGGACACAAACACAAATTTTACGATAAACTCGCACCCAAATACACTAAGGTGGCGACAGTGTGCGGTGTGTGACCATAACTTAGGTCCGGTTTAATCTAATTCATGATCTGATACTAACTTGTAATGCCCTGAAATTTGGGGGTCGAGCATAACTCAGCTCCCGAGTTTCAAAGCATCACTTATGCAACATATTGAATGATGGATGTATGTTGTCTGTATGAGTACATAAAACATGGAATAGATTAAGCCAAACTGCAAACATAATTCAGGGATAAGTGAAGCAAGCGGAAGACTTAAAGAAATATATGTGTACATGTGCAAATCCCTGAAATACATATACATACTAGTTCATACTTACAAGTGTTGCTATCAAAATTACAAGTATCAAATGACATCATCTATTCTCAAAAAGAAATCCCAGAATCCCACGCATTAGAACAAGGTTCACTAGAACCTGCCTGAAAACTGCATAAAAGAAAAAGCAGCCTCATCATCCTCGAACTCCTGCTCTGCCTCAGAGGTCTCATCAACATCTGCAACTAAGACAGAGTCTGGTGGGTGTTTAAGCACCGCCCCAGAATGAGGGAGTGAGTGATCAACTCAGTGGAACAATATAGCAAAAGTTAACATGTTATCAATTCAATCAAGCAGTAATGATAAAGCAGAACAATCAAACATGTCCAAAGTACTCTTGTTAGTACAAGAATGTATGCAGAATGATGCGTGCCCTCGCTTATACACCCTCAGCGTCTTCCTCTTACGTTACGCATGACATCACCTCAAGGGCTCCACCTCTTCCAGGCACATGCAATGCGGTGCATGAACATGATTACTAAGTTGTTATTAGTCCTTTTCATATAACAGGATTGGGAAGCTAAGGTACCTTCCTCATATCAATTTCCAAACAGTGATCCATTTTAGGGTCATCAGTCTAGATCATCTCATACGATCATATAGTTTGAGGTTGTTGCAAAGGGCTCGTACCAATCAATGCACGCCTATCAAACCTTCGTTACTAAAATAAGGCTCGTCACCTCAATGCGGTATCCAGGTATGCTCGAGGTCACTACAAAGGGCTCGTCACCAATCAATGTAGGCCAACAGCACCAATATAGTATCCCATACCACCATAATCGGCTCACGAGTTTGGTTACTCACTGGTCACTTCGGGGAGGTTTGTCACCCCAGCATAGGCCGACAGCTCGACCACAGTGTCTCATACCACCATGTTCAGTTCATGAGTCTTAGCGGATCAAGGTACAACGGTTAACAGGATTTCATTGGTAAGTTTGGTACCCTATATTCAAATAATAGCGTCCATACATGGTGAACATACATCGGACAATCGAGTTACTTGACGAACTCGACTAGCATGAGCGCACGTTGGGTTGAACGACATAGAGTGCACAAACACTTCGTGTGGCCAAACCACTGCCGACAACTCTAATACGACTCGGGTTTGTCAAATCACGTCCTTCATGATGAAAGCAACCTCAGCCATGAAATCAAGGCCGATTACCGATTTCCTGGACTAATCATAGTCCCAAACATATTCCACTACAATAGATATTCATATCAACAATTTAGAATAGTAATGGAACAATAATTCAAATCATGTAGTATGTGAGCATTTGCAGAATATCAACTCAACATGAATTTACACATAAGTAATGCTTGAAGTTAAACAACAAAGAATGTGACTTATATGTGGGAAATCATACACACCAAGAAGAGAGTTGAGAATCACTTCTCAATGCCCGCAAATAGGACAATATATAGCATTATAAACCATTTAGACATTTCTACAAACACTTAGACTACAAAGTTCAACATACATGACGCATGTTGAAATACACGCAATTGGACAATTCCTTTTGCCAAGGAGTTGTCACACATACAATTATCATAAGTACATGACAGTTAATCATGGCAAGTACAAGTTCATATTTTATACGTATACGGTACTTCCTACATATACATAGAATACACAAATTTCAATATAACACATGCATATCAGGAATGCAAAATAAACATAGGATTTGGCATGTGAAATTTCATCCATGATAAGAATAAACCATTAGCTAACATTGAAAGCCTTGAAAACCATAACCTATACGAATATAGTCCGCACCTTAAGCCAGAAAAGAACACCGAACTAATTCAGACGATATGTCTTCGTCAATGGCGACATGATAGCCTAAAGTAAGAATAGAAATGAGCTACAACAACACATAGATTCTTAGAAGCTCTAAAACAGATTAGGGTTAGGTTAACTTACCCAAGAAGGAACTTAGAATTGTCGGAATAACGATTCAAAGTGATGGTTTAAGGATGAAGAATAACAGGAAAGAATCTAAGATGATTCACCAACTTCTCTCTCACTTTCTCTCTCTTTTCCTCTCTCTTTCTTAGCTAGGGTTAGGAAATTCGTATGAAAAAGAGAGTGAGGGTTTTAAAGTCTTTATATAGGCCTAACATTGATGAAAGAGAGAGAAAGTATACTTAGGTATACTTAGGTTATAATCAAAACATGCCTCTCTCGATCCAATGGAACACTTTCGGTGGTCTTTTTTCCACGCGCGGTCGGAGTTAAGCTCACTGACCATGGATCTAGGTCAGGTTGAGTTTTTGTACCGATCGGCTTTACAAATCAACCCTGACGGACCACACTCAAATCAACGGTCACCGAAACTCGATCAGGTCCATAAGCATAAAGACATGACTGGGCCACCTTCCCTGATCCGAGGGTGAAATTGGGTTAGAATCCAACCGTCAGATTGCTTAAAATCATCGCGCAAGCGACACGACTCAGATTTCACAAAATCACATTTAATTTCTCACCGTTCTCACACTCTTCACTCCAACTCAATCAAATCGACCCAGAACATCATCTGGACTTGATTTTTGAGGTGATGGTCAAGTCCAACATGGTGACCATAAAAGCCTAAGATCATCGCTATCGGACTTTCGACGCGTGGTCCAGGTCCGATCCAAAGCTTCTAAAAATTCTCAAGAACAACTGGATTTAGCGATGAATCCCAGATTTCAGAGTAACATAGCGCTAACTATTCTACAGGTTTTGAGTCATGCAGATCAAATTTAAAGTGATTGAAGCTAATTTCACAAGCAATCGAGTTTAGTGCTAATTACCCCACAAAAAGCTTCTAAGGAAAATAGAGGTAGTACTCGGGTCTTGGCACAAAACTTTTTGGGTCATTACATTACTGGTGGGGATTACAAAATTCAGTGTGATGAACACATCGCCGACTGTGCACACACACCTAGGTCCTTACTCATGCCTTCATGGTAGATTCAAAGTAGTTTCAATACAAGGTTAGGAGTTCAAGTACTCATTGTGGCCGTAAGCGACTCTGGTGTGTGAGTGTGTGTTAAAAGAAAAAGAAAGAAAGAAAATACTGATTTATGGTGATTTCTCATCAGGTAGAAATTATTATTAGTTGTTTTTAGAAAGGTGAGATTAGGCCACTTATAATTATATTAACATGATAAAATGTTGTACATATATTTGAGCAGACACCACAAAATAAACAATCCTATGGAAAAAAAAAAGAAATGAAAAGAGAGAGAACATATGAGAGGTGATCCTTATCTCCTTTGATAGATTCAAGCTGCATGTGCCCTACCCAACTTCCTATAAGGAGAAGTTATATGGGTCTAAGAATAATGTTGGTGATAAATCCATCTTGTCTATTAATATTATCATATTATGTTAGGATATGATTCTAAAAATGAGATAAATCCAAATCTCAAATAATTTATTCCATAAGAGATCGTGGAGATGGAAATAGATGCATTGTGATGCTTGAGTTCGAGTATGCTTGCCAACAAAGCAAGATTTTCTTGTTTGTTGCCATGTGATTGGGCTACATTATTATCGATCGGGTTCGGGTTCGGGACTGGGTTTAGGTTTGGATTTTCAAGTTTATGTTTAGGTTTAGGTTAGGGAGTTGAGATTAGGATTAGGTGTAGGTTTACGTCTAGGGATTTCAGAATACATTTAGGTTTTAGATTTAGGTTTAGGTTTTACATTTTAGGTTTAGGTTATAGGTTTAGGTTTAAGTTGTAGGTTTCGGTTAAGGTTAGGTTATATGTTATAGGTTTAGGTTTATGTTAAGGTTTAGGTTTATGTTATAGGTTTAGGTTTAGGTAATATGTTATAGCTTATAGCTTTAGGGAATTGAGAATAGGTTAAGGTTTAGGTTTAGGAAATCGGATTTGGGTTCGGGATCGGGTTTAGGTTTGGGTTTTCAAGTTTAGGTTTAGCTTTAGGTTAGGGAGTTGAGATTAGGATGAAGTGTAGGTTTAAGTTTAGGGATTTAAGAATACATTTAGGTTTTAGGTTTTAGGTAAAGGTTTTGGTTTTAGGTTTAGGTTAAGGTTAAGGTTAGGTTATAGGTTAAGGTTTAGGTCATAGGTTTTGTTTTAGGTTAAGGTTATAGGTTTAGGTTTAGGTTTAGGTTATAGGTTTAGGTTAAGGTTTAGATTTAGGTTATAAGTTATAGCTTTAGGGAATTGAGAATAGGTTAAGGTTTAGGTTTAGGAAATCAGGTTCAAGTTCGGGATCGGGTTTTGGTTTGGGTTTTCACGTTAGGTTTAGGTTTTCAAGTTTAGGTTTGGGTTTTCAACATTTGGTTTAGGTTTAGGATAGGGAGTTGAGATTAGGATTAGGTGTATGTTTATGTTTAGGGATTTGAGAATACAAGGTTATAGGTTTAGGTTTAGGTTATAGGTTTAGGTTATAGGTTATAGGTTATAGCTTTATGGAATTGAGAATAGGTTAAAGTTTAGATTTACGAAATTGGGTTCGGGTTCGGGATCGGGTTTAGGTTCGGGTTTTCAAGTTTAGGTTTAGGTTTAGGTTAGGGAGTTAAGATTAGGATTTGGTGTAGGTTTAGGTTTAGGGATTTGAGAATACATTTAGGTTTAAGATTTAGGTTTAGGTTTTAGGTTATAGGCTCAGGTTATGGATTTAGGTTTAAGTTAAGGTTAGGTTATAGGTTATAAGTTTAGGTTTTAGGTTATAGGTTAAGTTTTAGGTCATAGGTTTTGGTTTAGGTTAAGGTTATTGGTTTAGGTTTAGGTTCAGGTTATAGGTTTAGGTTAAGGTTTAGGTTTAGGTTACAAGTTATAGCTTTAGGGAATTGAGAATAGGTTAAGGTTTAGGTTTAGGAAATCGGGTTCGGGTTCAGGATCGGGTTTAGGTTTGTGCTTTCAAGTTTAGGTTTAGGTTTAGGTTAGGGAGTTGAGATTAGGATTAGGTGTCGGTTTAGGTTTAGGAATTTAAGAATACATTTAGGTTGTAGGTCTAGGTTTAGGTTTTAGGTTGAGGTTTAGGTTATAGGTTTAGGTTTAAGTTTTAAGTGTAGGGTATAGGTTTAGGTTTATGTTAGGTTAAAGGTTAAGGTTTAAGGAATTGAGTTTAGGTTATAGGTTATAGGTTTAGGTTATAGGTTAAGGATTAGGTTATAGGTTACAGGTTTAAGTTCAGGTTAAAGTTTAGGTTTAGCTTATAGGTTTTGGGATTTAAGAATAGGTTTAGCTTATAAGTATACATTTAGGTTAATGTTGTAGGTTATAGGTTTAGGTTATAAGTTTATGTTAATGTTGTACATTAGAGGTTTAGGTTTAGGTTTAGGAATTTGAGAATACACTTAGGTTTTAGGTTTAGGTTTAGGTTTTAGGTTTAGGTTAGGTTATAGGTTATAGGTTATAGCTTTAGGGAATTGAGAATGGGTTAAGGTTTATGTTTAGGAAATCGGGTTCGTGTTCGCGATCAGGTTTAGATTTGGATTTTCAAGTTTAGGTTTAGGTTTAGGTTAGGGAGTTGAGATTAGTATTAAGTGTAGGTTTAGGTTTAGGGATTTGAGAATACACTTAGGTTCTAGCTTTAGGTTTATGTTTTAGGTTTTAGGTAAAGGTTTCGGTTTTAGGGTTAGGTTAAGGTTAAGGTTAGGTTATAGGTTATAAGTTTAGCTTATAGGTTATATGTTATAGGTTAAGGTTTAGGTCATAGGTTTTAGTTTAGGTTAAGGTTATAGGTTTAGGTTTAGGTTAAGGTTTAGGTTATAGGTTTAGGTTAAGGTTCAGGTTAAGGTTTAGGTTTAGGTTATAAGTTATAGCTTTAGGGAATTGAGAATAGGTTAAGGTTTAGGTTTAGGAAATCGGGTTCGGGTTCAGGATCGGGTTTAGCTTTGTGTTTTCAAGTTTAGGTTTGTGTTTTCAAGTTTAGGTTTAGGTTTAGGTTAGGGAGTTGAGATTAGGATTAGGTGTCGGTTTAGGTTTAGGAATTTGAGAATACATTTAGGTTGTAGGTCTAGGTTTAGGTTTTAGGTTGAGGTTTAGGTTATAGGTTTAGATCTAAGTTATAAGTGTAGGGTATAGGTTTAGGTTTAGGTTAGGTTAAAGGTCAAGGTTTAAGGAATTGAGTTTAGGTTATAGGTTATAGGTTTAGGTTATAGGTTAAGGTTTAGGTTTAGGTTTAGGTTAAAGTTTAGGTTTAGCTTATAGGTTTTGGGATTTGAGAATAGGTTTAGCTTATAAGTATACAATTAGGTTAATGTTGTAGGTTATAGGTTTTGGTTATAAGTTTATGTTAATGTTGTACATTAGAGGTTTAGGTTTAGGTTTAGGAATTTGAGAATACATTTACGTTTTAGGATTAAGTTTAGTTTTTATGTTTAGGTTAAGGTTACAGGTTTAGGTTTAGGTTTAAGTTTAGGTTATAAGTGTAGGTTATAGGTTTAGGTTTAGGTTAGGTTATAGGTTAAGGTTTAGGGAATTGAGTTTTGGTTATAGGTTATAGGTTATAGGTTAAGGTTTAGGTTTTGGTTATAGGTTTAGGTTTAGGTTTTGGTTATAGGTTTAGGTTTAGGTTTAGGTTATAAGTGTAGGTTATAGGTTTAGGTTTAGGTTAGGTTATTGGTTAAGGTTTAGGGAATTCAGAATAGGTTAAGGTTTAGGTTTAGGAAATCGGGTTTAGGTTTAGGTTTGAGTTTACAAGTTTAGGTTTAGGTTAAGGAGTTGAGATTAGGATTAGGTGTAGGTTTAGGTTTAGGGATTTGAGAATACATATAAGTTTTAGGTTTAGGTTAAGGTTATAGGTTTAGGATTAGGTTTAGGTTTATGGAATTAAGAATAGGTTAAGGTTTAGGTATAGGAATTCAAGTTCGGGTTTGGGTTCGGGATCGTGTTTAGGTTTGGGTTTTCAAGTTTATGTTTAGGTTAAGGAGTTGAGATTAGGATTAGGTATAGGCTTAGGTTAAAGGATTTGAAAATACACTTAGGTTTTAGGTTTAGGTTTAGGTTTTAGGTTTAGGTTAGGTTTATGTTTAGGTTATAGGTTATAGGTTATAGCTTTAGGGAATTGAGAATAGGTTAAGGTTTATGTTTAGGAAATCGGGTTCGTGTTCACGATCGGGTTTAGGTTTGGGTTTTCAAGTTTAGGTTTAGGTTTAGGTTAGGGAGTTGAGATTAGTATTAGGTGTAGGTTTAGGTTTAGGGATTTGAGAATACACTTAGGTTTTAGGTTTAGGTTTTAGGTAAAGGTTTCGGTTTTAGGTAAAGGTTTCGGTTTTAGGTTTAGGTTAAGGTTAAGGTTAGGTTATAGGTTATAAGTTTAGCTTATAGGTTATATGTTATAGGTTAAGGTTTAGGTCATAGGTTGTGGTTTAGGTTAAGGTTAAGGTTATAGGTTTAGGTTTAGGTTAAGGTTTAGGTTATAGGTTTAGGTTAAGGTTCAGGTTAAGGTTTAGGTTTAGGTTATAAGTTATAGCTTTAGGGAATTGAGAATAGGTTAAGGTTTAGGTTTAGGAAATTGGGTTCGGGTTCGGGATCGGGTTTAGGTTTAGGTTTGGGTTTTCAAGATCAGGTTTAGGTTTAGGTTAGGGAGTTGAGATTAAGATTATATATATGTTTAGGCTTAGAGATTTGAGAATACATTTAGGTTTTCAGTTTAGGTTTAGGTTTTAGGTTTAGGTTATAGGTTACTGGTTATAGCTTTAGGGAATTGAGAATAGGTTAAGGTTTAGGTTTAGGAAATCGGGTTCACATTCGGGATCGGGTTTAGGTTTGGGTTTTCAAGTTTAGGTTTAGGTTTAGGTCAGGGAGTTGAGATTAGGATTAGGTGTAGATTTACAGATTTGAGAATACATTTAGGCTGTTAATTTAGGTTTAGGTTTGAGGTTTAGGTTTAGGTTTGGGTTTAGGTTATAAGCGTAGGTTATAGGTTTAGGTTTAGGTTAGGTTATAGGTTATAGGTTTTGGTTATAGGTTTTGGTTTTGGTTATAGGTTAAGGTTTTGGTTTAGGTTATAGGTTTAGGTTTAGGTTAAGGTCTGGGTTTAGGTTATAGGTTTTGGGATTTGAGAATAGGTTTTGGTTATAAGTATAGGTTTTAGTTCATGTTGTAGGTTATAAGTTTATGTTAATGTTGTAGGTTGTGGGCTTTTGGTTTAGGTTTAGGTTTAGGTTCACGTTTGGGGATTTGAGAATACATTTAGGTTTTAGGTTTAGGTTTAGGTTCACGTTTGGGGATTTGAGAATACATTTAGGTTTTAGGTTTAGGTTTAGGTTTTACATTTAGGTTAAGGTTACAGGTTTTTGTTATAGGTTTAGGTTTAGGTTATAAGTGTAGGTTATAGGTTTAGGTTAAAGGTTAAGATTTAGGGAATTGAGAATAGGTTAAGGTTTAGGTTTAGGAAATCAGGTTTGGGTTCGGGTTCGTGTTTAGGTTGGGGTTTTCAAGTTTGGGTTTAGGTTAAGGAGTTGAGATTAGTATTAGGTGTAGGTTTAGGTTTAGGGATTTAAGAATACATTTACGTTTTAGGTTTAGGTTTAAGTTAGATTATAGGTTATAGATTATAGGTTATTGGTTATAGCTTTAGGGAATTGAGAATAGGTTAAGGTTTAGGTTTAGGTTTAGGAAATAAGGTTTGGGTTCGGAATCGAGTTTAGGTTTGGGTTTTCAAGTTTTGGTTTAGGTTAAGGAGTTGAGATTAGGATTCGGTGTAGGTTTAGGTTTAAGGATTTGATAATACATTTAGGTTTTAGGTTTAGGTTTAAGTTTTAGATTTAGGTTAAGGTTATAGGTTTATGTTTAGGGAATTGAGAATAGGTTAAGGTTAAGGTTTAGGAAATCAGGTTCGGGTTCGGGTTTGGGTTTTCAAGTTAAGGTTTAGGTTAAGGAGTTGAGATTAGGATTAGGTGTAGGTTTAGGTTTAGCTATTTAAGAATATATTTAGGTTTTAGGTTTAGGTTAGGTTATAGGTTATAAGTTATAGGTTATTGGTTATAGCTTTAGGGAATTGAGAATAGGTTAAGGTTTAGGTTTAGGAAATCGTGTTCGGGTTCGGGTTTGGAATTGGGTTTAGGTTCAGGTTTTCAAGTTTAGGTTTAGGTTAAGGAGTTGAGACTAGGATTAAGTGTAGGTTTAGGTTTAAGGATTTGAGAATACATTGAGGACTTCGGTTTAGGTTTAGGTTTTAGGTTTAGGTTAAGGTTATAGGTTTAGTTTATAGGTTTTGCTTAGGTTTAGGTTTATGTTTAGGTTATAGGTTAAGGTTATAGGTTAAGGTTTAGGTTTAGGTTTAGGTTATGGGTTTTGGGATTTGAGAATAAGTTTAGGTTAAGGTTATAAGTTTAGGTTTAGGAAATTAGGTTTGGGTTCGGGATCGGGTTTAGGTTTAGGTTTTGTTTAGGTTTAGGTTGAGGTCAGGGAGTTGAGATTAGGTTTAGGTTTAGGTGTAGGTTTAGGTTTAGGGATTTGAGATTAGGTGTAGGTTTATGTTTAGGGATTTGAGAATACATTTAGGTTTTAGGTTTAGGTTTAGGCTTTAGGTTTTAGGTTTTGGTTTAGGTTTAGGTTTTAGGTTTTGGTTTAGGTTATAGGTTTAGGTTTAGGTTATAAGTGTAGGTTATAGGTTTAGGTTTTGGTTAGGTCATAGGTTAAGGTTTAGGGAATTGTGTTTAGGTTATAGGTTATAGGTTATACGTTATAGGTTAAGGTTTAGGTTATAGGTTAAGGTTTAGGTTTAGGTTATATGTTTAGGTTTAGGTTAAAGTTTCGGTCTAAGTTATAGGTTTTGGGATTTGTGAATAGGTTGAGGTTATAAGTATAGGTTTAGGTTAATATTGTAGGTTATAAGTTTATGTTAATGTTGTAGGGTTATACTAGGGTCTGCTCCAATAATTTCGAGTTAATACATAAACATGGCCTGTCCAAATGGCCAGGCCACTCCAATGTTGTCCATAAGAAATGGACAACTTCATCATGGTCATAACAGCGGTTCCCACCTTCCATAAACCCCCGCTCAACATCTGGATAGCTCCGACGCACATCCAAGTCTACTTCATCAATTTCGAGTAAATACATAAACACGGCATGTCCAAATGGCTAGGTGTAACGACCTTGGAATTTTTGTGCTAATCTTTCCTTAAGTAGTTGTTTTTGGGGTAATTAGCGCTCTACTTGATTGCTTGTGAAATTCGCATCAATCACTTTAAATTGTATCTGCATGGCTCTAAACGTGTAGATTAGTGAGCGCTACGTTACTCTGAAATCTGGGATCCATCGCTAAATCCAGTTGTTCTGGGGAATTTTTGGAAGATCTGGATCGGACCTAGACCGCGCGTCGAAAGTCCGATGGCGATGATCTTAGGCTGTTGCGGTCACTGAGTTGGGCTTGGTCTTCACCTCGAAAATCAAGTCGATCTGATGTTCTGGGTCGATTTGGTTGAGTTCGGAGTGAAGAGTGTGAGAACGGTTGGAATTTAATAAGCTTTTTATGAAATCTGAGTCGTGTCGCTTGCGCGACGATTTTAAGCATTCTGACCGTTGGATTCTGACCCAATTTCACCCTCGATCGGGATGGTTGGCCCAGGCATATCCTAGTGCTTGTGGACTTGATGAGATTTAGTGACCGTTGAATTGAGTGTGGTCCGCCACGGGTGATCTGCCGATTGGAGCGAAAACTCAGCGACCTAGATCCATGGTCGATGAGCTTAAGTCCAGCCTTTCGTGGTTATAGGCCCACCGAAGTGCTTCGTTGGATCGAGAAAGGCGTACTTTGGTTATAACCTAAGTATACCTTGACCACGGGGTTATTTCCATCATTTTAAGGCCTATATATAGTCCTTAAACCCTAGCTCTCATTTCCATACGAATTTTCTCTAACCCTAGCTTGGAAAGAGAGTGGAAAAGAGAGAGGTAGTGAGAGAGATTGGTTGGTGAATCACCTTGATTCTTCCTTGTTCTTCTTCACCTTTGAATCTTCACTTTGAATCATTCCTCTGACGATTCTGAGTTCTTTTGGGGTAAGTTAAACTAACCCTAATTTGTGTTAGAGCTTAGATTAGACTTGGTGTTGTTGTATCTCATTTCTATCCTTATTTTAGGGTATTCTTGCGCCGTTGATGAAGGCAACTCGTCTAAATCAGTTCGGCGGTTCTTTCTTTGCTTAAGGTGCGGACTTTAAGTGTATAGGTTATGGTTTTCAAGGCTTTCAATCCCAGTTAGTGATTTATTCTTGTTATGGATGAGATTTCACATGTCAAATGTTATGTTTACATTGCTTTCTGATATGCATGTGCTATATTGAGATTTGTGTATTCTAAGTGTATTTATAAAGTACCGTATACGTATAAAATACGCACTTATGTTTGCCATGATTTTTGGTCATGTATGTATGCTAGATGCATGTATGACAACTCCTTGGAAGAAGGAATTGTCTAAGTGCACGTATTTCAACATGCGTCATGTATGTTGTTCCATGAATGCTAAGTGTTTGTAGAAATGCATGAATGATCTACGTGTAACTGATTACACTAAATGCAGGCATTGAGAAGTGATTCTCAATACTTCTATGGATGCGCATGATTTCCCTTATGTATTTACATTCCAAGTTATTTAAATTCAAGCATTCCTATGCTTACATTTATGTTAAGTTGATATTCTTCAGATGTGTATGCACCATGATTTGAGTGGTTGTTCCATTACTGTTTTACATTCCATATGAATATCTGTCGTAGTGTAGGATGTTTGGGACTATGCCTTAGTCCAGGAAATCGGTAATTGACCCTTTGGTCGTGGTTGAGATTGCTTTCGCCACGTGAGACGCATTAGACGAACCCGAGTCGTATTAGAGTTGGCGGCAGTGGTTTGGCCACGCGGAGTGTTTGCGCACTCTATGTCGTTCAATTCAACGTGCGCTCGTGCTAGTCGAGTTCGTCAACTAACCCGATTGTCCAGTGTATGTTAACCATGTATGGACGCTCTTGCTTGAATCTAGGTACCGAACTTAGTGTAAAAACCTTTTTTAACCATGGTACTACGATCCGCTAAGACTCATGAGCCGGGCATGGTGGTATGGGACACCGTGGTCGAGCTGTCTGCCTACGCTGGGGTGACGAGCCTCCCCGTAGTGACGAGTGAGCAACTAAACTCGTGAGCCGATTATGGTGGTATGAGACACTATATTCGTGCTGTCGGCCTACATTGATTGGTGACGAGCCCTTTGTAGTGACCTCGAGCATACCTGGATACCGCAAGGAGGTGACGAGCCGATCTGTGGTAGTAAGGGCATGAAAGGCGTGCATTGATTGGTGACGAGCCCTTTGCTACGACCTCAACTATATGATCGTATGAGATGTCTAGGAATGACGACCCTAGTATGGATCACTGTTGGATGGTGATATGAGGAAGGTATCTTAGCTTCCCAATCCTGCTGTATGAATTGGACTAATAACAACTTGGTAATCATATCCATGCACCGCATTTGCATGTGCTTTGTAGATGTGGCGCACTTTGAGGCGATGTCATGCGTAACGTAAGAGGAAGACGCTGAGGGTGTACGCGTGAGGGCACGCATCATACCGCATTCATACTTGCATTAATAAGAGTACTTATGATTTATTTAATTGTCCTGCTTTATCATTACTGTTTGATTGAACTGATAGCATGTTAGCCGGTGCCTTATTGTTCCACTGAGTTGATCACTCACTCCCACGTTTCTGGGGCGGTGTTACACACCCACCAGACTGCATCTTAGGCCACGATGTTGCGAGATGTGGATGCGGCGCCGAGGCGAGCGAGGCTGGATGGACGAGGCCTTCTCTATATGCGTTTTGAGACGGGTTCTAGCGAGCCTCGATCCTATTGCGCGGGATCTATGGGATGATTATTTTGGGAACTGAAATGATGTAACTTGTACTTATAATTTTGATAAATAACACTTTTACACGATCTGGTTGTATATGTAATTCAGGGACTTACACTTGTACACATATTTTACTATAAGTCTTCCGCTTGCTTTATTCACTTACCCCTGAATCATATCTGCGTTTTGGCTTAATCTATCCCATGTTTATGTGCTAATACAGTCAACATACATCATTCATTAATTATGTTGCATAAGTGATGTTTTGGAACTCGGGAGCTGAGTTATGCTCGACCCCCGAATTTCAGGGCGTTACACTAGGCCACTCTAATTTTTTCCATAGGAAATGGATAGCTTCATCATGGTCATAACAGCGGTTCCCACCTTTCAGGGACCCCTGCTCAACATCCGGATAGCTTCGACGCACATCCGGGTCTGCTCCATCAATTTCGAGCAAATCTTATCAATCTAAGTGAAACATACACGCCAAACCTGTACACTATCAGTCCAAAGTACTAGACCAATTTTCAGCCCAATCTTAGCCCCCCAATTGTCTTATAAATAGCCCTCAACAACTGTCCCCATCTACAGTCAAACAGACCCAAACTCAATCACTCTATCCTACCAATAATAAAAAAGCTATAGAATACACTAAGAAAGAGTGTAGATAGACAATAAAGACATGCAATAAATGGAGTTACAATAAAACTCAAGCACTCTTATCCTACCATCAACTATCTTACAAAGTTAAACACTTACCTATCAACCTTGAGTTGGTGTAAGTGGGGTATCGACCTAGGGTAACTGTACATGAGATTTTTCAATGAGTTTATTATAATCATTAGGTTGAATATTACATATGTACACTAATTTAGGATATTAAAGCTAATTTGTAATATCACATATGTACTTGTGAATATGTTAAAAAAATTCAATGCATTTTCATTCCTCTCATTTACTCCCATGCAACAAAGCCATTTACTCCCAATTCATTTAACTCCAATTACATTTCCCATTTACTTCCATTTACAAGCTCCAAACTAGTAGTAATTTACTTATTTTTTTTGTGAATGTGTTCTGTGAGCAAGTCTCATTCCATTCAATGGGGGAAAAAACATGGCCCGCCTAGATCAATGGATCGGATGTGGATAAATTTTTCTCTGAATTTCAATGAAGAACATGTCCTGACTATATATGGACACACATGCTAAGACATACGTATGTGAGATTGGGGAAGCTAAATTTCAATGGATTACATTAACTCGACAAAATCAAATGTCAGGGTCATTCTTGGGGTGCTGTCATTGCACTATTAGCTCATATATGGTAGTTACACATATGATGAACGGTTCCAATCTTTGGATCATCTCTACATGTGGGCCCATGATGGTGATCCTGAACCAACACATAGAGGAAGCAAAACCCATAAAGAAGATCTACCCCTAGCCAAATAGCCACACAAACTATAACAACCATCAAACTACATTCATACAGGTCATAAAGAAACAAGATAAGGGGAAAAAAGGCATAGATGTTGTCCTTACTCTACAAAAATTAGTGGGGTAGCATTTCAACCTGCAATGGCCAAGCAAGAAGATTGAAAAAACAAAACTAAAAAAGAAAAAAAAGGAAAAAAAAGAAATTTTTACATGTTTCATGTTTAATTAAACAATATTCAACCTTGCTTCTTTCTAATAATAACACTATTGTTTAATCCTTCTTTGTTTAAAGTATTAAAATCCTCAAGATCCCTAAATCCCTAAAATCCTCAAGATCCCTAAAATTCTATAATCCCCAAATCCCTAATTTGTAATATCAGAAAATCCCTGGTCAGATTGAAATCTGTAAGCCCTAAAATCCCCAAATCCCTAAATGAGGGTCCACATCGAATCAGGAATCCGCAGATTGCTAAATCTCCAAATCCCTAAATCGGTATTGAGATTGAGAGAGAGAGAGAGATACCACATGGTCATGAATGAGCTAGCCTTCAACCGAGCTTCAGAGAGAGAGAGAGAGAGAGAGAGAGAGAGAGAGAGAGAGAGAGAGAGAGAGAGGGCGCGCGTGGGTAGGGCATTCGATAATAGTAGATCTGTGGTGGAGAGAGAGAGAGAGAGAGAGGAAGAGAGAGACAAAGAGAGAGAGAGGAGGGAGAGGATGTGAAGAGACAGAGAGAAAGGAGGGAGAGGGTGTGAGGGCCAGATAGAGAGAGGGTGTGAGAGAGACAAAGAAATAGAGAGGGTCGGATTTAGGCGAACGCGGATTACATACTGACAAGGTTACTACCCAAATCGATACTGAAGTGACATCACCAAGCTATGTGGACCCCACCATGGTACATGTGCTATATCCATACCATCTATTAATTTGGAGAGATAGTTTTATGGTATGAGAAAAAAGAATGAGATAGATCTAAAGTTCAAGTGGACCCCACCATAAAAAACAGCGGGGACAGTGACATCCACCGTTTAAAACTTCTCAGGGGCCACAAAAGTTTCTAATCAAGCTGATGTTTTTGTTTTCACTTCATCCATCTCTATGTTAACTTATGAATAGGTTAGATCTCAAAAATACATCATAGTGGACTCTATAAATGCTTCAATGGTGGCGATGACTGCTCCCACGATTTTCTGTGGTGGGTCCACTTGAACTTTAGATCTATCTCTTTCTTTTTCCCATGCAATAAAATGATCTCTACAAATGGTTGGACAGTATGGATACAACACATGCATCATGTTGGAGTCGATGTATGGAAACAGATTGGCTACTCCCCTAGTGGCTGGTGTTCGGTGCTCTATGAGCCTCACCATAATGTATGTATTTCATCCATTTTTAAAGATCATTTTAGGGATTTATTCGAAAAATGAGATGTATATAAATCTCAGGTGGACCACACCACATGAAAATAGCCCACTGTACTATTTATATGACATCCAATATGTTTATTAGGTCATACAAGCAAAGATGAAGGGGGAAAAAAAAATCATGTCAATCCAAAACTTTTATGGCACCCAAAATGTTTTTAATGGTTGACGGTCATTCAACACTATTTCATGTAATATGGTTCATTTTAGATTGGCATATACCTCATTTTTTGTCTCAAATAAACACAAGAAAGGTTAGGGAGACAGAGAGAGAGAGAGAGAGGGAGAGGATTAGGGCGAGAAAGAGAGAGAGGAGAGGGATATAAAACATACATCATGGTAGAATGAGAGGTATATAAATATCAACCACACCACATGAAAACAATAGTGATTGGATATCTAGCATTAAAATCCTCAGCCCAATGTACTGTTTATTTGACATCCAATCTGTTTATATGGTCATACATGCCTAGATGAAGGGGAAAAACAAAAATCATCTTGATCCAAAACTGTTATGGCCCCCCAAAATGTTTTAAATGGTTGACGCTCATTTAACATTGTTTCCTGTAATGTGGTCAATTTCATATTGGGATGTGCCTCATTTTTGGTCTTATGTCGTAAGATACTATTTAAAAATAGATAGATGGCATGGATTAAACACATATATCATGGTAGGGCCCATTGGCTACACTTTGGTCAGGGGGAGTAGCCAATCTGTTCCCCTTATTTGTGTTGTGATCCATTAAATATTTGGGTAAATCCAAAACCAAAGTGTACCATGCCACGCGAAACAGTGTGGAATAATGATTTCCACCATTGACCCACAGTAATGTTTATTTGACATCCAGCATGTTCATAATATCAACAAGATTATACATGAAGAGAAAACACAAACATCAACTTGATCCAAATTGGGCAAACAAGATTGATCAATAATTTGAGTGAATTTTGATTTAAACATCTGAAGTTACTTACTCTTCAATCTGGATTAATCAAATTGTCCAAAAACTGTTAAAGGTTGTTCATAATATCAAGATTATATGAATGAATAGAAAGCACAGACATCAGCTTATGGAGTGGATAAACTAAATAAATAACAGTGGACCCCACAGAGTTTACTCTGGTAAGGGTAACGAGCAACTCACCTAAATGTAGTGAAGGGTTTCCTTAAAACATTCATAATCGTATATTGGGCTGCCTAAATGTGATTCACATATCCAACCCACTCATTATGTGTGTCCCCTTTAGGTTATGAAATATCTCAAAAATCATTTGTATACGAAACTCAAGTGGGCGATAACATCTAAAACTATGTGAAGACATTCTAAAAAATATAAAAGCACTTGGTGGGGCCCACATGAGTTTTAGATGAGGCTGAAAATTGGTCTGGCCCCTCATCCAAGTGGGACACACATTTAGGGATATGTGAATCACATTTAGGGAGACCCAATATATGATTATGAATGTTTTAAGAAAACCCCTCTCCATTATATTATGTGGTGTGGCCCACCCAAGTCATGGATTGACTTTATTTTTAAGCTCTTGGCCCACCTAAGTCATGGATTGACTTTCTCCATACCGTTCAATGCTTTTTTGGGATCATTTTAAGATATTAACCAAAAAAGGTTCATGGGAACTTCTCATTTTAAGATATATATATATATATATATATATATATGGGAAAAGGTTCCATACTGTTAAGCTCATGGGAACTTCTCATACGGTCGAGCTGTGTGGGCCCCACCGTGATGGGTGTCGAACATCTACCTAATCAGTCAGATGCACCATTCCATGGTGGGCCTGGGGCTTAAAAATCAAGTCAATCCGTGACTTTTTTGGGCCACACCACATACAAAAGTTGAGAGGGGTTACCCTCCATTAAAATATTCATAATCATTTGTTGGGCTCACCGAGATGTGGTTCACAAATCCAGCCCATCCATTATGTGTGTCCCACTTAGATGAGGAGTCAGACCAAGTTTCATATGCATCAAAATTTCAGGTGGGCCCCACCAATTGATTTTATATGTTTTAGGCATTTCTTCACATGATTTTAGATGTTATGGCCCACCTAAGTTTCGTATATGGCTGATTTTTGGGATATCCCATAATTTAAAGGGGGACCATCAAATGCACGGTGTTGATGGTCGACACGCATCACAGTGGCGCCCACACAGCTTGACCATGTGGGAGGTTCCCATGAGTTCGACCGTTATGAACCTTTTCCTAAAGTATTTGACCCCACCCGACCCCACCCAACCTTTGCTACCGATTTTATCCGTAGCTAAAACCAAACTGATCTGCAGCTAAAACCTGCTTCCTCACCATAACCTTATTAGATATTGATGGTGCTAAGGGGCTCCATGGGGCCTATTGGAATATATGTGTTTGATCTAAGCCGTTCATCAATTCTGATATATAATTTCGATGGATGAGCCAAAAAATTATATACATTAAAGGTCTAAATGGACCACACCGTAAGAAATAATAAAAATTAAATTTCTATTGTTAATATGTTGTGTGGTCTTCTTACAGCTTCGATCTGACTCTTTTTTTTGCATCAATACTTAAAATAATATTTTAAAATTAATGGATAGAGTGGATATATAAAATACATCACAGTGGGCCCCACAGTCCTAAAACCCAATATCCTAAAGGTCATTCGTTACGTGCCCCTCCCAAAAACGAAAGTGCCTTTCTGAAAATGAAATGAATCCGTCCGTACTTTTCTCCCATGCGCAACAAACCTCCCAAAACCCTTCTCTCAATCTTTCTCTCCATCTCTCACTCGCACTCACCCTCTTTCTTTCCCTTGCCCTCTCTCGATCTCCCGCTCTCCCTCACCCTGTCCCTGTCTCTTGGCCACATTCCTCTCTCTCTGTTTCCCAACCGCTCTCTCTCACTAGCATTTTTAAAACCCCCTTTTTTCCATGAGAAGGAGAAGAAGAAGAAGAACGGTTAGTCTCTCTCTCTCTCTTTGTTGCAGATCTTCTATTGTTTGAATTTCTTTCGGTTTTGATCTTTGAAGTTTTATGATTTGGGGTTTTAGAGTTTGTTTACTTGGACCGAATCAAAGGCTTCCCTATACCTAAGGTTTCGTCTTTTGATTCTAGGGTTTTCTTGGTTTTCTACCATTTTTCCTATTGTTTTTTTGTGGAGAAATGAAATTCTCATTCTTTGAATTCCTGAAAATTGTATACATTTATTTCATTTTTCTATTTGTGGAGGTAGATCAGACCATTGGAGATCTCCAAGGTGCCTTGTGTTTGTTACTTTAGAGTTTTCTATAGAAGAATCAAGTGGTTTATAGGTTGCTGACTTCAGTGAGCTGGAAGGAGAGCTGCTAGAAGACTTACCATACAGATCCATATCCAAATCAGTTCAAGGTAAGCTCGATTTCATGATTTGCTTTCTTTATGTCGATTTAAACCTTAAATCCCTTCTATTTTTAGCAAAGAATCTTCTAGTTAGATAAAGACATAAGAAGACCCAAAGTGCATTAGAAAGTAACTGAAGAACTATGAGAATTTTCTGACATGGCGAGCATCCAGTTGATTATAAGAAATGAATATAAGCACTAAGTTCTGATAGAGTATTAAGAAATGCTCCCCTTGCAATGATCAAAGCCTAAAATCAGTGGGATAAAATAGTCTAATTTCTCGTACATCAAAAAATTTCTTGGTATCAACAGACAAAAATATAATATAGGACCAACAACCTTCGAGACCTAGAATAGAAAAGGGAAAAATAAAAACTTCCAACATAAAAAAACACATTCTTCAAAACAAGAAACTGAAGTTTATGCTTTAGGTAAAATAGAGGACTTTTATATGAAAAATCCATGTGAGCAAAGAAGTGCACACGATTGATCAATTGATTGAACTGTCATATGACAGAGACATGATGACTCATGAATCATTCTGAATAGATCAATTGACTGAACTGTTAAATGCATCCAAATGTGACTGTAGCACTATACCCACATTGCTACTATGATCTCCAAATTCAACTGCATGATCCCCATATATGGATGTGTTTTAATAGCAGTATTAAGTCTCTACTTGGATTGTGATTTTTTACTATCGGTTGTTGGTTTTTTACTTTTGGCTTGTAAATTAATGACAGTATAGGGATGGGTCCAAGCTGTTGGTGGAAGCAGGGGACCAAAGACCTTGTAGGGCGTTGTCATGAAGAGAGGCATTGAATTTTTTCCATAACTAACATCTCCATATGAACAAATAGTTGGCTTGCAGGTAAAAATCCTGAAATTCTTACCCAATTGCCCATTCACACAACATTCATGTAGCTCAATGCAAATCATTTTGGATCCCACTATGGATTGGGTATGCAAAAATGTAGTAAAACAATAATGAGCTAACCATCCTGTTAATTGAACCAGTGAACTCTTCATGGTGGGGCTGCACTTAGTTGAACAAATAGTTGAACTCTTCATGGTGGGGCTGCACTTAGTTGAACAAATAGTTGAACTCTTCATGGTGAATCAAGAAATGAAGAAGAAGAGGAAGATCATTATCCAAACACTTGATTGGAGGCATGCATTGGTATTAAATGGTCATGGAAGCAATATGGCTTTCCATTCAGGTGATGCTCCAATCAAATTAGATTAGCCTTTCTATTTGAAATATTAAAATGACATTTCAGAGCATATTACCACAAACTGGAAACCCTTTAAATTAAGCAAATTATATAAGAAATAAAAGGATAAAAATATATATTAACAACTTATTAATGTTTTCCTATCTTAGAAGAAGTGTTTTTAACTTGTTTTTAAAGGAATAACCATGAATTTGAGATCATCATCATCTAATGCTCAGTCTTGTAAAGGAATAACCATGCGTTTGAGATTATTATGTTACTCATTATCTTATGCTCAGTCTTTCAACCTCAGTCTTTTAGTGACCTGTTGATCCCTCTCGAACAATCAACAAGCCCATCGCCATTCTACAACTTATCCTTACCACTATCATCCTTGTTATTGTACCATGAATCTAGAATCTGTAGCAGTGAATTGTCTTCATCACTTCCATAGTTCTTCTCCCCCTGCTCTTTGCCCTCTGCATCACCTATCTACACTATCCATTAGGCCAAGTCCACTCTTCTTGGGCTGCCTTGAAAATTCATAGTTACCAGATGATTGATGTGCTTTTTTTATACATAGTATTGGAAGAAGAATGGGTTGGACCTAATGGATTGTCCAAGTAGGTGATGTGCTCATGAGGCCAAATGCAACTGTGTGTATGGGAAGGTTTCTATACACTTCACCGACTAAATCATCTCTTTAGGAAAATTGTTGGTATTGTGCCGCCATTCACAAAATTGATACTGTTGGTTCTTCTCTTCTTCTTCTTCTTCTTCTTTTTTTCCCCAAAGAGCAACTCTTGGTCTATTCTCATTAGGGAAAAAAAATCTGTGTAATAGTGATACTCCATAAACTTTGAAGTTGATGCAAATTTAGGTATGAACATCATTTTCGAACTTTCATGTAGCATTTGAAAGGCTTTGAGATTATGATATTTACCTTGTTAAGACCTTAATCAGCTTTCAGATGACCAACACTATCTAGAAAAGTTTTAAGGTCTCTTCAACCCAACTCTTGTATCAATCCTACCCTTAACAAGCATTAACCATGTTCATCACTGGTCCATTTCTTGATGGGATTTTAACAAATCAAAATGTTTTTAATGGACTATCACTTTTGCATGGATGCTTTCCAATTTTATCTGTCGAACCTACACCTCAGTCCTCAGTCTCCTTTACTTATAGGGTGTCAATGGCTTGGTTGGGCTTGGGTTAGCCACCTCTGGTGCAAGTTCGACTATGGCTTTTAATGGACACCATTTTGAATAAAGGAAATACACAATGTTCAGTTAACTAATTTTACTAGGACCAACAAATTGTACATGTGTTGGCCTACCATTTGGTGATCCATAACTGTCAAAGTGATCACTTTGAGGGAATATAGACACACTAGTGATGCAACCCTCATCACATATAATGTAATATCAACATCTCAGTCATAATCAACTCAAAATCAACCTAGTACATAGAAGGAATATAAATACACTAATAATTCCCTTCAATATCTTCATATGAATGTTTCTTGCCTTACTTACCTTTTTATGTTGTTTTTAAATGTATTAGCTCGAAATTGATGGAGCAGACTCGGATGTGCATCGGAGCTATCCAGATGTTGAGCGAGGGTCCCTAGAAGGTGAGAACCGCTGTTATGACCATGATGAAGTTGTCAATTTCCTATAGACAACATTGAAGTAGCCTGGTCATTTGGACAAGACGTGTTTATGTATTTGCTTGAAATTGATGGAGTAAACCCGGATGTGCGTCGGAGCTACTCGGATGTTGAGCAGGGGTCTATGGAAGGTGGGAACCGGTGTTATGACTATGATGAAGTTGTTTATTTCCTATGAACAACATTGGAGTGGCCTGGCCATTTGGACAGGCCGTGTTTATGTATTAGCTTGAAATTGTTGGAGAAGACCCTAGTATAACCCTAAACCTAAACCTACACCTAAAACTAATACTTAAAACTAAACATCATGGTGGGGACAGTGCGCTCGACCGTTGATTCCTTCCTAGGACCCATCATGGTGGTTATTTGAGATCTAACCTGTTGGTAAGTTCACACAGACCTAGACTTGAAGAAGGAATAACACAAATATCAGCTTGATCGAAAACCTATAACGTATAACCTATTACCTATAACCTAAACTCAATTCCCTAAACCTTAACCTATAACCTTAACCTAAACCTTAACCTATAACCTATTCTCAATTCCCTAAAGCTATAAGTAATAACCTATAACCTAACCTAAACCTAAATGAAAACCTTAACCTAAACCTTAACCTATTCTCAATTCCCTAAACCTTAACCTATAACCTAACGTAAACCTAAACCTATAACCTACACTTATAAACCTATAACATTAACCTAAACGTAAAACCTAAACCTTAAGCTAAAGCCTAAATGTATTCTCAAATCCCTAAACCTAAACCTAAACCTAAACCTATAACCTACAACATTAACATAAACTTAACCTAAACCTATAACCTACAACATTAACCTAAACCTGTACTTATAACCTAAACCTATTCTCAAATCCCAAAACCTATAATATAAACCTAAACCTATAACCTATAACCTATAACGTATAGCCTATAACCTAAACCTATAACCTATAAGCTAAACTCAATTCCCTGAACCTTAACCTATAACCTAACCTATAACCTACACTTATAACCTAAACCAAAACCTATTACCTAAACCTATAACTTAAACCTAAACCTATAACCTAAACCTAAACCTAAAACCTAAATGTATTCCTAAATCCCTAAACCTAAACCTACACCTAATCCTAATCTTAACTCCTTAACCCAAACCTAAACCCAAACTTGAAAACTCAAACCTATACCCAATCCCAAACCCGAATCTGAATCCCTAAACCCTTAGCCTAAACTTAAACCTATAACCTAAACCTATAACCTAAACTTAATCCACTTAACATAAACCTACACCTTAACCCAAACATATAACCCGAACACGAACCGAAACCCGAACCCGAATTCTAAACCTAAACCTAAACCTAAACCTATAACCTAAGCCTATTCTCAAATCCTTAAACCTATAACCTAAGCCTAGACCTAAACCTATTCTCAAATCCCTAAACCTATAACCTATAACCTAAACCCAAACCTAAACCTATAACCTTAACCTAAACCTATAACCTTAACCTATAACCTAAACTTATAACCTATAACCTAAAACTTAAACCCAAACCTAAACCCGATCCCGAACCTGAACCTGATTTCCTAAATCTAAACCTGAACCTATTCTCAATCCCCTAAAGTTATAACCTATAACCTAAATCGAAACCTAAACCTAAACCTATAACTTAAACCTATAACCTTAACCTAAACCTAAAACCTAAAACCTAAACCTAAAACCTAAATGTATTCTCAAATCCCTAAACCTAAACCTACACCTAATACTAATCTCAACTCCTTAACTTAAACCTAAACTTGAAAACCCAAACATAAAACGAACCCGAACCCGAACCTAATTTCCTAAACCTAAACCTTGACTTATTCTCAGTTCCTTAAACCTTAACCTATAACCTAACCTAAACCTAAACCTATAACCTACACTTATAACCTAAACCTAAACCTAAAACCTAAATGTATTCTCAAATCCTTAAACCTAAACATACACCTAATCCTAATCTCGACTCCTTAACCTAAACCTAAACTTGAAAACCCAAACCTAAACCCAATCTCGAACCCGAACTAGATTTCCTAAACCTAAACCTTAACCTATTCTCAAATCCCTAAAGCTATAACCTATAACTAATAACTTAACCTAAACCTAAAACCTAAATGTATTCTCAAAACCTTAAACCTAAACCTACAACCAATCCTAATTTCAACTCCTTAACCTAAACCTAAACTTGAAAACCCAAACCAAAACCTGAACTCGAACCCAAACCCGATTTCCTAAACCTAAACCTTAACCTATTCTCAATTCCGTAAACCTTAACCTATAACCTAACTTAAACTTATAACCCACACTTATAACCTAAGTCTGTAACCTTAATCTAAACATAAAACCTAAACCTAAACCTAAAACTTAAATGTATTCTCAAATCCCTAAACCTAAACCTAAACCGTAACCTATAACCTAAACCTATAGCCTACAACATTAACATAAACTTATAACCTAAACCTATAACCTACAACATTAACCTAAACCTATACTTATAACCTAAACCTATTCTCAAATCCCAAAACCTATAACCTAAACCTAAACCTAAACCTTAACCTAAACCTTAACTTATAACCTATAACCCATTACCTAAACCTATAACGTATAACCTAAACTCAATTCCCTAGACCTTAACCTATAACCTAACCAAAACCTAAACCTATAACCTAAACCTAAACCTAAAACCTAAATGTATTCTCAAATCCCTAAACCTAAACTTACACGTAATCCCAATCTCAACTCCTTAACCTAAACCTAAACCTAAACTTGAAAACCCAAACCTAAACCCGATCCCGAACCCAAACCCGATTTCTTAAACCTAAACCTTAACCTATTCTCAATTCCCTAAAGCTATGACCTATAACCTAAAACCTAAACCGAAACCTAAAACCTAAACCTAAACCTTAAACCTAAATGTATTCTCAAATCTCTAAACCTAAACCTACACCTAATCTTAATCTCAACTCTTTAACCTAAACCTAAACTTGAAAACCCAAATCTAAACCTGAACCTGAACCCGAATTCCTAAACCTAAACCTTAACCTATTCTCAATTCCCTAAACCTTAACCTATAACCTAACCTAAACCTAAACCTATAACCTACACTTATGATCTAAGCCTATAACCTTAACCTAAACGTAAAACCTAAACCTAAACCTAAAACCTAAATGTATTCTCAAATCCCTAAACCTATAACCTACAACATTAACATAAACTTATAACTTAAACCTATAACTTACAACATTAACCTAAACCTATACTTATAACCTAAACCTATTCTTAAATCCCAAAACCTATAACCTAAATCTAAACCTATAACCTAAACTTAAACCTTAACCTAAAACCTAAACCTTAACCTATAAGCTATAACCTATAACCTAAACTCAATTCCCTAAACCTTAACCTATAACCTAACCTAAACCTAAACCTAAAACCTAAATGTATTCTCAAATCCCTAAACCTAAACCTACACATAATCCTAATATGAACACCCTAACCTAAACCTAAACCTAAACTTGAAAACCCAAACCTAAACCCGATATTGAAACCTAAGCCGATTTCCTAATCCTAAACCTTAACCTATTCTCAATTTCCTAAAGTTATAATCTATAACCTATAACCTATAACCCAAACCTAAACCTTAACCTAAACCTATAACCTAAACCTAAACCTTAACCTAAACCTAAACCTATAACCTTAACCTAAACCAAAACCTATAACCTAAACCTTAACCTATAACCTATAACCTATAACCTATAACCTAAACTTATAACCTATAACCTAACCTTAACCTAAACCTAAAACCTAAACCTAAACGTACAACCTAAACCTATAACCTAAAACCTAAAACCTAAACCTAAACCTAAAACCTAAACCTAAACCAATAACCTAAACCTAAAACCTAAAACCTAAATGTATTCTCAAATCCCTAAACATAAACTTACACCTAATCCTAATCTCAACTCCCTAACTTAAACCCAAACTTAAACTTGAAAACCCAAACCTAAACCCGAACCCAAACCCGATTGAATGGACCCACACACAATCTTAAAGAATTATCCTTATGCAAGTAGATTATTCATAGCATATTTCCTGTATGATTTCAGTTGAATACCTTGTTAGGACATTAGTTGTTGTCTCTTATTATGATGATTTTTATCCTCTTTTGTAGGCATGAAAGGTGGTTAGAGGGGGGAATCGAATTGCATATGTTCCCCACCAAGGTGGAATCTAGGTGGGGCTCACTCTGATATTCTTGAGAAATTCATTGTCTTTCAATTTTATAAGCTTATGTTAGGACATGTGCCTAAAAATGAAGTAAATCTATACTCAAGTGAATCACATGGCAAATAAGAATAGATATAAGAATAGAGATTGAACACCTACATTCAAACCTCCTTTGGGATACAAGAGTTTAGGATTAGCAAACTTTTATATTTTTTCAGTTTATTTTAGTGGTAATGACTTTATAAATAATTTAGATGACATATGAGCATCATGAATCTAGATCCTCTACTTACCATTGATATAAATAGAAATTTCTCGTTTTCTTGCATTGTGACTGCAAGTCCTAGTCATCATTAACATTGCCAGCATTGCTGCATCAAACATAGTATATAATAATGTAGCTCAAATGCATGGCAACAAACAAGAAAATCTTGCTTTGTTGGCTAGCATACTCGAACTCAAGCATCACAATGCATCTATTTCTATATCCACTATCTCTTATAGCATAGATTATTTAAGATTGGGATTTATCTCATTTTTAGAGTCATATCCTAACACAATATGATAATATTAATAGATAAGGTAGATTTGTCACCAACATTATTCCCAGACCCATATAACTTCTCCTTATAGGAAGTTGGGTAGGGCACATGCAGCTTGAATCCATCAAAGGAGATAAGGATCACCTCTCATATGCTCCTCTCTCTCTCTCTCTCTTCATTTGTTTTTTTTTTTTTTCCATAGGAATGTTTATTTTGTGGTGTCTGCTCAAATATACGTACAACATTTTATCATGATAATATAATTATAAGTGGCCTAATCTCACCTTTCTAAAAACAACTAATAATAATTTCTACCTGATGAGAAATCACCAAGTACCATTAGGCTCAACCCAAAAGATAAATTAGCATTTTCTTTCTTTCTTTTTCTCTTAACACACACTCACACACCAGAGTCACTTACGGCTACAATGGGTACTTGAACTCGTGACCTTGTATTGAAACTATTTTGAATCTACCATGAAGGCATGAGTAAGGACCTAGGTGTGTGTGCACAATCAGCGATGTGTTCACCACACTGAATTTTGTGAGCCCCACTAGGAAATAGGCTATGAATAATTTTTTGTATTTTTATTTATGATGTTAAACTTATACGTATTTATGTGTGGATGAATGTGATTTGGATAAGATTGTTTGTGTTTGGATGGATGTAGTTTATGTTTGGATGAATGTAGTTTATGTTTGGATGGATTTACGTAGTTTGGGTTTAGATGAATGTGAATGTGAATATGATGAAATATAATATATACAGATGTATATCAGGAAGAATATGATGACATATATTGTAACAGGTGTATATTAGGAATTTTGTGCTGGAAAATTGGAAGAAAAAAAAAAGAGAATTTTACCTACGAAATATTTTGTAGGTAAAAGTCTCATCCACGTTTTTTTACCTATGAACCTATTCGTAGGTAAAAGTTTTGTAAATATTTTTACCTACAAAAATATTCATAGGTACAAGTTTTGTAAATATTTTTACCTATGAAAATATTTGTAGGTAGAAGTTTTGTAAATATTTTTAGCTACGAAAATATTCATAGGTAAAAGTTTTGTAAATATTTTTACCTATGAAAATATTCATAGGTAATAGTTTTGTAAATATTTTTAGCTACAAAAATATTCGTAGGTAATTATTTTGTATATATTTTTAACTACGAAAATATTCGTAGGTAAAATTTTTGAAAATATTTTTACCTACAAAAATATTTGTAGGAATAAGTTTTGTAAATATTTTTAGCTACAAAAATATTTGTAGGTAAAAGTTTTGTAAATAATTTTAGCTACGAAAATATTCGTATGTAAAAGTTTTGTAATAATTTTTATCTACAAAAATATTCGTAGGTATAAGTTTTGCAAATATTTTTAGCTATGAAAATATTCGTAGGTAAAAGTTTTTACCGACGAAAAAATTCATCGGTAAAAGTCTTACCTTTGCTGATGAATTTTTTTTTACCCAGGCCATTATTAGTCCAATTACAATCAACTAGTCTAATAAAGCTTAAGGTCACTACAGGGGGCTTCTCACCCAGCGAGGCTAAAGGCTCGGGCACAGTGTCCCATTCCACCATCCCCGATCCATGAGTCTACCACCTTAGGGTGTTGATAGAACCCATCAGCATGTGTCCAATCAACTCACAATGTATGGGAAGCTACTATCATATGTTAAGTGGGATTGAATGTCAAAGATACTAAATACAACAATTAAAATGAGTCGGTATGTATGCCTTAAATACAATTAAGCAACGGTGATAAAAATGTCAAATGGTTCATCCCACAGTTAGGTAGGTGGAATCACCCCATAGATGGTAAATCCCATGAATTAAATTGCCACTAGAATAACCTCCATGTTGAGGATCTATTCTTATCACAACCAATCTCATTACACCCTAAGTACGGACTCTCCTTCATGGATAGAGGTTTTCCCTTATTTGTCTAGAGAGATTTCAATTCCATATGTGTCTTGCAAATAGTCCAATAGCATATCCAAATGGCATTGAGATCAAGTATCAAACTAGGAGACCATCCTAATAAAGTAAAACTTAAGTACGAATGTAAACACAATTCAAGAACTATATATTAAACAAATCTAGCATATGCATTTGATATTCATGCTCAATTCTCTAACACATATCCAAGTAAGACAATCATGTAATTAATCAAGCTCTAAGGCATCATTCATAATCCATATAAAAGCTATCTTTGATCTAATTTAGAGATGGACAGCCCAAGGAGAGAAGTCATCACCTTTAGGGGTCGTAGTTCCTTCCTCGATCCAAGTTCTCGTGACTAACTTACGGCCCAACATCTTAGATTAGTTACCTAGAGTCATTCCCATATCAATAGTTGTATTAGATAAGTGTTTCCCAAGGCTTCTAACTATATACGCGATCGCAAATAGGTGGGGTTTGTAAGGGCCCATTAATGTGAAAATTGGGCTTGAATTAACATAACATTCGAGGCCCGAATTGGGCCTAGTTTGGCCTAGCCTGTGTTGTACAATTAAGGACCAAAAACTGGGCTGGGCTAGGCTATTCCTGGCCTAACAATGGTGGTAATTACACAACCCTAAAGATGGCTGGCTGGGCCATCCCTGGCCTGGTGTTAGCTGACCCAATGCCGGCTGGGCTTAGTCCTTTTGGCCCAACTGGACACTCAATTCTAGCACCGAGCACTAGGCTGGGCTGGCTTGTGTCTGGCCCAGCGTTGGCTACACTCACACTGTCCAAGGATGGTTGGATGGGCTGATTCATTTTGGCCCAGTAATCAACTTAGCGTTTGAGAGTAGGCCCAGCAACAATACAACCCATGGGGAGGATTGGCTGGGCTATTTCTGGCTCAACAGTAGTGATCATATGCCAGCCCAAGGGCAGGGCTAGATTCATTGGCCGAACAGTGCCTTCCCTCACATACTCACAGACTGGGCCGTTTTCTGGCCCCACAACTATGCATAGGAGCACCAGATTGGGCTCTTCCTAGCCCAGCTCATTGTTGCAAAGGGTCTAGGCCCATTGCATGGTTTCAAAGGGGCTGGGCCCACTACATGGTTTTAAAGGGGCTGACCTCACTACACCTATCAGTATGTTCTTTCCACCAGACCATATCAGACTCTAAGTGCAGCCCACTTGCATTATGCAAGGTACGGCCCACTGCACCTTTTATTCAAGTAAGGCCCAATGCATATGTGATGTAGCCCACTGATATTCATCTTAGGTGTGGCCCATCCTGAAGGTGGCATGGCCCACTGAGATATGCATCAGGTGAGGCCCACTGTGATAGGTGGTGTGGCCCACTAAGATATACCTCAAGCGAGACCCATCATATGTGTGGTGTGGCCCACTGAGATTTATCTTAGGTGTGGCCCATCATATTTGTGGTGTGGCCCATTGAGTGTGTAACTCGGTGAGGCCCACTGTGATTTGTGGTGCAGTGTGCCCAACTGAGTTGGGAGAGTGACCGCGAGGTTGGAACGGGGTCGGATTCAACCCATTTCTCGGTCTGAGTACACCCTGGGCTCAATCCCACTCATCCGAACTTGGCTCAGCCTCATCATTCGAGTCAGGTCAAGTCCGACTCAGTGTCTTCATCTTTAGTTTGGGCTTGCATTGGATGAACCAGTCACCCAACGCTGAGTGAAGTAGGGCCTGCAACCACTCCGATTTTCGGTCCTTACAGGTGCTAGCTCTAACAACCATGCTTTGTTGGATGAAAAACGGAAGGGTATAGAGTGTTATCTGGTCTACCCTAATGCTTGCTAAGTCGACTCAAGCACAGCTATAGTAGTTTGGATAACGCCCCACCTGTGACATTTATTCCAGGTTAATAGGATTTTATAGCTATTAGAAAGCTAACCGAAATGACTAGAGGCCATACCTGATGAGAGATCCTGGTCCCAGGACTCAGTGGAGCAGCGACTCGTCCTGCCTGAGTGGCCATGAACGGACCGAGTCAAGTTGACTCGCAGCTTGGTGCAGTACCCATAACTGCCTCTCTCTCTCTCTCTCTCTCCTATCTTCTCTCCTTCTACCTCTCCTATTTTGTCTCCTTACCTTTCTCTGGTGCTGATCGTAAGGTGAGCTAACAACTCTTATAACCAAGGGAGCCTGCTTGCACGATTCAGCCAACGGCTGAGATGAAATGGCCCTTGCCACTGCCACTCTTGAAGAACCGGCGTGCATGGAGTCCATCCGACCCTTTGGATGGATTCCCCCCATAATGCCCACCAGAAAAGTATCTTTACATCCATTGTGGGGCCTATCTCATCAGAGTGGGTTGGACATGCCAATAGAGAAGATGAGAGGGACGTTAATGCCCAAACTCCATCCATGGTATTTCACTAAGATTTGGTCCATTTGAACGGACCAGATGGAGCTTCTGGTCACCGCAGGGCCCACTTTTTGGGCCATTCATGTGCACTTCGAATTTTCTCACGAGATAATCCATATCTCGAAACTATTTCATGAGAGGAGATGTCACTTGTGTTGAGAGTCAAATATTGCAAATTAGACCCCAGTTATTACATGGATTTATGACCATCAAAATGTTTAAAGGCCTATTTAAATCGTGTTTGTGTTGCAGGGTGAATTTACAAGCATGTGACTGAAAAGGATGCTAAGAGAGTGGATTTAATGCTCCGATGTCACCAAGGTAAGGGACGGACTCCAAGGGACCAAGATCGACAGATTTACACGCTAGAGATCCAAGAAAATCAAAAAATTGAAGCTTAAGTGGCTTGAAAGATGTTCAGAATGCGAGATCACAGGGTTTCCACCATCCGTTTAGCTTACATGGCCTAAGGACCATAAATTAACCATACAAGTCAAATTTCATCCATTGGATCCTTGTGAAAGTGGCCCAATGGACAGATCAGCCCCTTAAATCCTGATTTGGGGCCCTCCTGATACCTAGATATACTTCAATTTTGGTCTCAACCCCTTAAATAGGGAGACAAAATGAATGGATGGATTGGATTTCTCATAAATGTCACAGAGGACCCCAACTTGCATGATGTGTGCACCGTGCACAAGTGCTCTCAGATGCACTGCATCTCAAGTCAGGTCAAACCAACCTTTGACCCGTATCCTCTTCAAAAATGGCAACTGTCGTTTCCTCTGTTGCGTAGACAAACGCAGGCGTGCTTTCTGCGGAAGATGGTGGGCCACCATCATAGCCCAAGGGGATGATCCAAGCCGTCCATTTTGTAGAGGGACTGGCGAAGGTCGAGCCCATGTTTACATCGTACATCAATGCAAGCACACGTGCTGGCCACATCGATCACAAGAAATATGTTCTACTTCGTCCAAACCGGTTGCAGCATGATTTCTTCTGTGGGTCACATCGAATTTAAGTCAAAATTCTCCCTTCCTAACTAAAATTTTGAGGAGAATTCAATGGACGGTGTGGATTTCTCAACCGACGTTGATCATGGGCCACACCATCACCTCAGCGCATGTGTAGGCCCTGTTTTCGTGCGTTTGAGATCGAGACGAACCGGGTCGTTCTGCAAACTTGGCCAGGATCTGACCATCAATCTTAGCCATCCAAAACCTTCTTATGGGGTAGCCGACCATCGCCAAGGAGCTTGAACGACTCAGATCTTGCACTTGATAGATCTTTTCACTGAACATCTCGCCTAGATGCAACCTGTTGCGTCTCTTTTCGCTGCGAAAGATGCTGCGGACGGTGTTCTCCACCAACAACTCCCAACCGACCGACTCTCAGCTACCTATAAGAAAGAAAGAGAGAAAGTGTGATAGGGGATCCGAATTCCTTGGACGTGCACAAGAGGAAGAGTAGAGTTTGTAGGGTTTTTATTTTTATTTTTCTGTTTTATTTTTCCTTTCTTTTAAGGTGTAGCCTAATCATGTTGCTAGGTTAAACCTCTTAGCTAAGGCTAAGCGGTGAAGCTTGTGGTGTGATTGGGTTATTAGCTTTTCTTTGATTCATGGTTATTGAACTCTTGTCGATTTTAGTTTGATTATTAAGGAATACTTTTAGTTTTTAATGGTTTATTATAACTCAAATTACAGTAGATCTGCAATAGCTTTGAGTATGTTCTTTTCATTATGAGTTTGTGAACTTAGGAGGCCCTGTTGTTCACCATTGTCTCCTTGGCATGGTTCGGTGACGGAACCCCTTCCTAACTTTCACAATTCTCTTGTGATTGGCTATGGGTTTAGTAAATTGTTGTTGTTTGCCATAGTCTCCTGGGCATGGTTAGGTGATGAGATCACTTCCAAATCTACACCAATCGTATCTGTTGATGATTAGATCCATGAGGCATTCAGAGATCTGACAAATCTCTTCTTACCAGTTGGATAGGATGGGACTCTGATTCCAGTTGTGTCCTTGAATCAATACAAGGTAACTTCCCAATTGCTACAAGTGGATCCTTGGCACCCTCGTTCCCACCTTTATTTTTATTAGTTTTTAATTAATCTATTCATAATTATTCCCTCATATTTGCTTCATTTAGATTACATCTTAGTCTAGTTGTAGTTCTATTTAGTTTCAAATTACGTACAGGTTTCGGTCCCTTGGGATTCGACCTCGGTCTCACCGAGTTTATTACTACATCACAACCCTATACTTGGGGAGTGAACAAGTTTTTGGTGCCGTTGCCGGGGATTGACGGTTACGTTTTCTAAAATTAACTAGTTTTAGGATTAATTTAAGATTAGGATTTTTCTAACTTTAGGTTTACATTTTTCTGATTTCTAGAAACTAACCTGTTTTCTTATTTTGTAGGATCCTGACATAAACTTCTCAGTTGGTAATCCCTTTCTAATTCCTCTACTTTTTCTATTTTTAGAATTAGGGTTTGAGTTTTAGAATTTTTCTAATTTTAGGTTTTTTTAAGAAAAAATTTAGAAATTTTTCCCTTTTTAGAAACTAACATTACTTTCTATTTTAGGATTATGTTTTTTTTTTTAGAATTTTCTAACTTTAGGTTTAGAACTTTCCTACTTATTTTTAGAAACTCTCTAATTTTAGGTTTTATTTTCTCATTTTAGAAATTTTCTAATTCTAGTATTTTTCTATTTTTAGGAACTAGTTTATTTTTTAGAAACTTTCCTCTTTTGTTTATAGAAACTAGGTTAGTTATTTCCAATTTTAGAAATTCTTTCTAATTTTAGAAACTAACTCATCTTTCCTTTATTTTATTTTTGGAAACTTTCCTTTTTAAGAATTAGTTTATTATTAGAAACTTTTTAATTTTAGGTTTAGATTTTCTATTTCAGAAACTTTCTAATTCTAGGTCTTCTTTTTATAAACTAACTTAGCTTCTAGGTTTAGGGAACTTTTCTTTTTAGAAACTAACTTTCTATTTCAATTATAGGAACTTTCTCACTTTAGACTTTCTATTTTAGAAACTATTCTCTTTTGTTTTCTTTTGCAGGATCTTAACATAGGAACTTCTCATTTGGTACCTTCTTTCTAACTTCTCCTCTTAATTTCCATATTGCTGTAGGATCTTTTCTTTTGTTTTTCTTAGGATTAGATTCAGAGTTCGGGTTTCACCATGTATATGCATGAGTGGGAACGCCAGTATGCTGAGAAGAATAACATATATTGGGATGATGATTATGATAGAAAATAACCTATGTATCAAAACTTTTCTGAAACTATCATCGAGAGCCGATCGGAATATAAAGATCCACCGGTTAAGAAGTCCTTACGTGATCATATGCAAGAGAACAATTACACCCCATGGATTAACAAAATAGTACGTGAGTGTTGGGGTTATCATAACTATGGGAGTGAGAATTATTATCACTCATCTGATAAAAAGAAAACAATGCGTGATTATATTATGAGTGATAATATGTATTACCAACCATCAGATTCTCCCACCTATGATCCATATGACTGTAATCAGTGGAAACATCAAAATTGGAGAAATGAACCAACAACATCATGTTATAATAATTATTCTCTTGGATCCCCTATATTTGAGATCCAACCAGAAACGATCCAAGAGGATTAAATTTATAGTAACATGGCTTGTCTTGTGAAAATTAGAAAAGCAATGGAAGCACTTAATTTATGCCTCGATAGGATAGAGGAAGCTCACTCATCCCAACCACAACCCAATCCATAAATACAATGCGAGGAAAGTGATCCTCTCTCGCTTTTAAAGAAATCTGGAATTTGGAATGAGGAGTTGGATTCCATTAATGAGCATATGGTTCAATTTCCCAATGAGTCGATCTCGATGACTATTCAAAAGAATGGTGAAGATACATGGGTATCTTTCAAATATAATGATGATGACACACCTCCTTCACATGACACAAAGGATTTCAATGATGAGGTAAAGGTTAATTTATTTGAACCTCAAACCAATTCAGGAATGGAATGTGAGGAAAGCGATCCCATCGCAAGTGTGCACTACTGGATGAAATTAGATAATGATGCGTATTGGGATGACTACTATGAACGTGCAGCCCAAATTCCCCTAGAATCAATCTCAAGTTTGGTCCAGGTCAATGATCAAGAAGTACATGAAGTGATCGGTCATAATGAGCTACTCCACTCACCTGACATGTCTGATTTAAATGTGGAGGATGAGTCCCTTATAACCGGCCCTTCTAACTCTTATGAAACATGTTTAGACCACTCCCTCGAACTGAATGATAATATCATTAGGGAGAGGGACGAGTTGTTCAATATTACTCTCAAATTTGAAACCACCCAGTTGAGGTTACCATTTGAGTTGTACCCTTTTGATGATTCAATGCCTCTACTAAGTAGCTTCAATAAATAGAGTGTTCACATCAATGCTTGCCTTATTGATTTTCAATCTGTCTGTGTAGGGCAAGAGCAAGAGAGTGTACCTCCGTCTACTTTCAAGGATGATGGATTCCTTGGGCAGATCATCACAAGCTCTAATGTGGAAAATAAGTCACACTCAGCTGAACTTCCCAACTCTTTGGATGACTGCTTGACACACTTTGTAGATTCAAGTGATCCCATGTCAAAAGACAAAGTGGATGCCTTACAAGACAACATCTCAGTAGTCATCACCGACCAAGAGAACCCTTATTCTGAAGTCTCTTCTTCCCCTGATCCTAAATGTCTACTATTAAAGGAGGAGGAGCTGATAATGGAACCAAAGTCTGATACTTCGGAATGTGTTGAGAGTACATCACTTCTTGTGAAGTTTTCTGAACTTTATTTACTTATAGTCTCTAATTCACCATGGGATACTAACGTTGACACTTTTTCTGCTACAGGTGAATCATATATACTTTAGACACATCAATAAATTAAAAGGGAACCTTATACTGAGGTCCATAAGTTTCTCTGAAAAGTCATGCTCCAGAGCATCCAAGTCTATTGCAAAAAGAGCTTTTGAATGATCCTGTTGAGGAACTTACTGAGAAACTTATCAAGATATTGGCCAGAAGAGGAACCTTGTGGCATGATCGAGTAGTTTTTTCCTGCTTTCATAGGACTAGGGTAGTTTGTTTTATGTTGTTATAGGATAGATGGTTTTATGTCATTAGGTTAGTTCGATTCCTGCGCATTGTTTTAGGATAGTTTTCTTTCGTATCTTCACTCTCATGCTAACCAGCTTTCATGTTAATCTCTATGGAAACATCTCTCTCGATTCGTTATCCAGGTACTATCTTTCCATCACTTCTCTCTCAATTTCATTGTCTCATGTGCATTGCATGCTCACATCTTTTACATTGAGGACAATATAGATTTTAGGTTGGGGTTGGCAGATTAGATAACCTAATCAGTGTTTTCTTGGTCTTGAGAAAAAATTTATGAATTCTTTTAAATTTTTCTGGAATTTTTTGTGAATTCGAAGTGATTTTGACGGTCATCTTTGACTTAAAATTATAAGATATGTGATGTTGGTAATTTATGACTCTTGGATTCAGTTATCTATTAGAGTTCACAATTAAGTTCGAATTGTTACTCCATAATTAGAAGTTTCAAACATTGATTAAGTCATGATTTCACAGGACACATCTCGCTTACACATTAAGATTTCAGTTGGACATTGAAGGGATAACTTGGTGATCATTAAGCATGAAAGGAACCAACCTGAAAAATTGAAAGGATTGGGCGAATGGTCTTCACCATAGGTTTGCTCCCTATAGGTGAAGGTTTGATTCCCTAAGGTTAACATTCAAAAATTTTTGGGCGACTGGTCTTTACCATAGGTTTGCTCCCTAGAGGTAAGGACTTGATTTCCCTCCTTGGTGTTACTTTTAATAGAAAAATCAAAAGCTAAAAGAAAGAAAAAGAATGATCTATGAGACACGTTTTAATTTAGGTTCTGGGTGTCTTGAATGCTCTTGTTGGTAACCAATGATATCATGAAATGACGAATTGAATCTTAATGTTGATAAGCTGAGATTACACTATACACCCATGGATCTTAACGTTTAGAATTTTTTCTAATTGATGGATCAATATTTTGAACTTGATTATGAAGTCTATTGTACACTCAGATCTAGGAGAAAGTAATGCCCATCATTCATGAATCGTAGAATTTTAGTACTTGGATTGTTTTTTTTTTAAATCATTCAAGTTTATAGAAAATTTCCTATAATTCTTAACTTATTTTTGCATACTTTTCTCGGGACTAGCAAGATGCTGGTTGGGGGTTGTGTTGAGGGTCAAATATTGCATATTAGACCCCGGTTATTCATGGATTTACGACCATGATAATGTTTAAAGGCCTATTTAAATCGTGTTTGTGCTGCAGGGTGAATTTACGAGCATGTGACTAAAAAGGTGCTAAGAGCATGGATTTAACGCTCTGATGTCACTAAGGTAAGGGACGGACTCTAAGGGACTAAGATCGACGGATTTACATACCAGAGATCCAAGAAAATCAAGAAATTGAAGCTTAAGTGGCCTGAAAGATGTCTAGAATGTGAGATCACAGGGTTTCTACCATCTGTCAAGCTTGAAACTTCATACATGGCTTGAGGACCATAAATTAACTGTACAAGTCAAATTTCATCCATTGGATCCTTGTGAAAGTGGCCCAACAGACAGATCATCCCCTTAAATCTTGATTTGGGGCCCTCCTGATACCTGAATATACTTCAATTTTGGTCTCAACCCCTTAAATAAGGGGAGAAAATGAATGGATGGATTGGATTTCTCATAAACGTCACAGAGGACCCCAACTTGCATGATGTGTGCACCGTGCACAAGTGCTCTCAGATACACTGCATCTCAAGTCGGGTCAAACCAACCTTTGACCCGTATCCTCTTCAAAAACGGCAACTGCCGTTTCCTCTGTTGCGTAGACGGACACAGGCGCGCTTTTTGCAGAAGCCGGTGGGCCACCATCATAGCCCAAGGGGACGATCCAAGCCGTCCATCTTTTAGAGAGGTTCGCGAAGGTCGAGCTAATGTTTACATAGTACATCAATGCAAGCACACGTGCTGGCCACATCAATCACAAGAAATCTATTCTACTTCTTCCAAACCGGTTGCAGCATGATATCTTCTGTGGGTTACATCGAATCTAAGTCAAAACCGTCCCTTCCCAACTGAAATTTCAAGGAGAATTCAATGGACGATGTGGATTTCTCAACCAACGCTGATCATGGGCCACACCATCACCTCAGCGCATGTGCAGGCCCTGTTTTCGTGCGTTCAAGATCCAGATGATCTGGGTCATTCTGCAAACTTGGCCAGGATCTGACCATCGATCCTAGCCATCCAAAACCTTCTTATGAGGTGGGCGACCATCGCCAAGGAGCTTGAACGACTCAGATCTTGCACTTGGCAGATCTTTTCGCTGAACATCTCGCCTAGATGCAACCTGTTGTGTCTCCTTTCGCTACGAAAGATGCTGTGGACGGTGTTCTCCACCGACAACTCCCAACCGACCGACTCTTAGCTGCCTATAAGAAAGAAAGAGAGAAAGTGTGATAGGGGATCTAAATTCCTTGGACGTGCACAAGAGGGAGAGTAGAGTTTGTAGGGTTTTTATTTTTGTTTTTCTGTTTTATTTTTCCTTTCTTTTAAGGTGTAGCCTAATCATGTTGCTAGGCTAAACCTCTTAGCTAAGGCTAAGAGGTGAAGCTTGTGGTGTGATTGGGTTGTTAGCTTTACTTTGATTCATGGTTATTGAACTCTTGTGGATTTTAGTTTGATTATTAAGTAATACTTTTAGTTTTTAATGGTTTATTGTGACTCAAATTATAGTAGATCTGCAATAGCTTTGAGTATGTTCTTTTCATTATGAGATTGTGAACTTAGGAGGCCCTGTTGTTCACCATTATCTCCTTGGCATGGTTGGGTGACGGAACCCCTTCCTAACTTTCACAATTTTCTTGTGATTGGCTGTGGGTTTGGTAAATTGTTGTTGTTTGTCATAGTCTCCTGGGCATGGTTAGGTGATGGGATCACTTCCAAATCTACACCATTCATATCTGTTGATGATTAGATCCATGAGACATTCAGAGATCTGACAAATCTCTTCTTACCAACTGAATAGGATGGGACTCTAATTCCACTTGTGTCCTTGAATCAATACAAGGTAACTTCCCAATTACTACAAGTGGATCCTTGGCACCCTAGTTCCCACCTTTATTTTTATTAGTTTTTAATTAATCTATTCAAAATTATTCCCTCATATTCGCTTCATTTGGATTACATCCTAATCTAGTTCTATTTAGTTTCAAATTACGTACAGGTTTCAGTCCCTTAGGATTCGACCTCGGTCTCACCGAGTTTATTACTACATCACAACCCTATACTTAGGGTGTGAACAACTTGCTTCCAGATCATGTCGCCTTAGAAAGGATGGTTGGAATTTGCCCTCGTGGCTCAAGGAGGGCTCAGATCGAGCCAGCTGCCCCTGCTATAAACAATAATGTCCCCTCTCTCTTTTCTTGGTGTAGGCAGCTGCCTGCCCATTTTTACCAATAGGAGAGACAACGCGATTTGAAAGGGTGAATAGACGATTGATATGGATGATTTAAACGATCGTGGATTGACCAAGTGACAATGGGTTGGCCCACCATCTCTGGACTTAGCCAAACATGTGGCCTTGATTTGTTACATCCCGAATCCGAATGACATTGTATGGGTCTAAACAGACCATTAGGGTTTGGTCATCTAGGGCCCATACGTCCGATGGACGGTTTGGATTAGCCAGATAGTGGCCGAGGTGGGACACAGTGGGATCGGACGATCCTCAGTTTGAAAGGGCATTTTAACGGGAGGTTTTTCTCTTTTTCGAGTGAGGCTCAGGTGGTAGTTGTGCACTCGCACACTGTGTGGGGTCCACTGTGATGCTCGTAATAAATCCACTCCATCCATTCTTCTTGGGGGCTTTAGTCAGGGTCCCTAACCAAGGTGGGGTGGATGTGAGGCCCTGGTGGGCCGTATAGCACATCTCAGGCCCTATTTAGCTAGTGTACATTGACCCTGTGGTTAGATTGGTTTGATAGTTCGTTTCTATGGTCTAATGGGGGATTAGGAGGTAGTGATTGCTTGGTTTGCTATTCAATAGCCCTCGAAGGTTATTCACAAGTGCATTGCCCCATTACTATTCGACCAGGTGATTTGGAAACTATTCTAACTTAAGGTGGTCAGTTAGGCTTACCCTCATAGCTGATGTAGGGCCCTTCTTAGCTCCTAGAGTCTCTGATGGACATCTTCAATGATGAGTGGAGGCCCCATCCTGCATTCATTGAATTAAAATTGTCTATTAATCGATTTTGAAATCCCATTGATACGGGTTTAAATGGTAACACCCACGTACCAGAGGTGTGGGGTGTTATAGTCTACCCCCTAAAAGAAAAACTTTCGCCCTCGAAATTGCTTGTGGTGTGTGCTGAACATGTGAGGGTACTTCTTCATAACTTCTACTTCCCTTTCCCAGGTTACTTCGTCTTCATTATGGTACAACCAGAGAATCTTGACTAGCAGTATCGTTTTTACCCGTAAGACCTACTCCTTATGATCCAAGATGTGGTAGGAAGCATCCTTGGTGAGATCGACTTGCTCCTAGACGATATGTGACTCATCTGGTGTGTATTTCTTCAGCATGGATATGTGAAAGACGTCGTGGATGTTAGCCAACACAGTAGTCAATGCCAAGCGGTACGCCACGGCTCCCACTCGATCCAAGATCTCGAACGGCCCAATGAATCATGGTGCCAACTTTCCCTTTTGTCTAAACCTCATCAAGCCCTTCATGGACGAAATCTTCAAGAACACATGATTGCCTGCTGCAAATTCCAGGTCACGAAGCCGATTATCGGCATAGTTCTTCTGTCTACTTTGAGCGGTGCGCAGTCATTTCTGAATAACATCAATGACCTGAGTAGTAGCTTGGACAAGCTCGGGCCCTAACAAACTCCTTTCTTCAACTTCTACCAGCACTGAGGAGCTTGACAAGGGCAGCCATAGAGAACCTCATACATTGTCGTGCCTATGCTGGAATGGAAGTTGTTGTTGTACGCGAACTCTATCAGAGCCAAATGATCGTCCCAGTTACCCTAAAAGTCCAGAACGCATGCCCTCAACATATCTTCCAGGATCTGATTCACCCTGTTGGTCTGTCCATCTGTCTGAGGATGAAACTTTGTGGTAAACTTGATCTCTGTGGCCATCTGTTCTTGCAACCTCTTCCAAAAAGTGAAAGTAAACCTAGAGTCTCAATTTAATATAATTTCTCACGAAACTCCGTAGGATCGCATGACTTCTTAAATGTATAGCCTTGCTAGACTATCGGTCGAATCTATCGTACAAATAGGAGGGAAATGGGTAGCCTTTGTTAGCCTATCAACAATGACCCAAATTGAGTCGTGCTTCCTTTGCATCCTAGGAAGGCTGGATATGGAGTTTATGGAGATGCTGTCCCACTTCCATTCAGCTAGCAGCAGTGGTTGAAGGAGGCCAGCGGGCATGCGATGCTCGGCCTTGATCTTTTGCCACACCATACATTTCAACACAAAGCCTACTATGTCTCTCTTCATGTTGTTCCACCAGTACTGTCTCTTGACGTTGTTATACATTTTAGTGCTACCTGGGTGGATAGCTAACCTGAAATGATAGGCTTCTACCATAACCTCTCCTAAAGTCGATATTGTCAGGTACTCATACTAGCCCCTGGTATCGAAGACCGCCGTTGCCACCAATCCTCCAATCGGGCATTTCCTCACTCATGCACCGCTTTTTCATCTTGATAAGCCACTTGTCTTGGTCTTAGGTAGAAATTACGTGGTGAACCAGGGTTAGTTCTACAATTAAAAGAGCCACCGAAACATCTGGATCATCGAGGGTAAGCTAGATATCAAAGTCCTGGATGAACTCCATCATCTCCCACTCCTTGATCAATAAGGTGGCTATCAACTCATGTTTCTTCTTCTAGCTCAGAGCGTCAGCCACGGAGTTTACCTTACCCGGGTGGTTAGATATGTTGAAGTGGAAGCCTTTGAGCATTTCCATCCACCGATGTTGGTGCATGTTCAAGTCATTTTGCGTGAATATATACTTTAGACTCTTGTGGTCACAGAACAACTGAAATTCTTCCCCATAGAGATAGTGCCTCTATATCTTTAAGGCGAAGACCACTGCTACCAATTCCAAATCATGCGTCGGGTAATTCTCCTCATGCTTCTTCAACTACCTCGAAACGTAGGTGATCACTTTATCATTCTGCATCAGCACACATCCCAGCCCCAACTTCGACACATCGCTATACATCACGAACTTCTCTCTCTCTTATGGAAGAGTGAGTACCAGTGCAGAGGTCAATCTCCTCTTCAACTCTTGGAAGGCCACTTCCGTGTTCTCGTCCCACGTAAATCGATTATTCCTCTTCATCAATTAGGTGAGCTGAAAGTGCCCAGGTTTGTCAATTAGCGTGAGCGTTGAGTCAGCAAGATAAAGGAGCCCCATAGGAAGATTGTTCAAGCATCTGCCTCAACTGGATGTATGCCCGAACTGACCAAAGGTAAACATTAGCCTCACATCCCATGTCCCAAAACACCAGGTATATAAAACCCTTAAAATTGAATAGAACATCCTAGGCTTTTAGGTGAGAAAACTATTTGCAAAATCAGGAAAATCCTTAAGTTTTCTGCCTTTTTCGATTTATCGACTCTCGGTTCGATGAGATAGAACCTTGTTATCGATGTCCTCGAAACTCACTCGTTAGTATCAAATTGAGGACTTCAGATGTCCAGTAACTACAAAGAATTCTGGACCAAATTATCGATGAATCAATGGACTGTTCGATATCATCGAATTTTGAATATCGAATCCATCGAGTCGACTCGATAAAATCGACATCTAGTCAGTTGTGTCTAATATACTGCTAAGGCAAAAACATGTGATTCTTGATATATGGAAGGGATCCTCGATATCCTCGAAATTCAAATCTCGATGATATCGGATTGGGACACAAATCTATCCAGCAAGTTGTCAGGTTGAAATTTTCATGTATTGAGGGTCACTCGATAAAATCGATATCGATCATATCGAGGCGTGGTCGATGTCATCAAAATAGGACATAAACTATCCAGCAAGCTTATAGGAAAATTCCTTGAAATTATCGATGAATTGACACTGTCATCGATATCATTGGTATTCAAATTTTGATGATATCGAGTGATTCTCGATCATATCTTATACCTGTTAAGTTTCAAAGGCAATTGCTCTCACATTTTCAAATGTCGAGGAATCGAACCCTGCGTTGATGAAAACAGAGTTCGAAATCCGATGACATCGATGAGTGTTTGATTTTCTTGACTAGTTGGTAAAAAGTTTCAAAAGCGTTTGACAGTTTGAGTTCAAATCATCGAGCGGTCATTCGATGCTATTGAGAGTATACGCTCGATGATATTGAACCTTGCAAAAAATGTGGTCGTTTTATATCCGTTGGAACCTTTTGCCTATTTAATGAGAGCTTGCCCTTAGTTGATGGTAGAGAAAATAGAGAGTGTTTTTGAGTGTTTAAACCCAGATCATATACCTTAAGTCTTGTCACTCATGGAAGCTCATCCTCCAATCCACCCTCATCATTGACATTCAATAGAGTGGATTGGGGAGTGAACTTCTACATTCAAGGATCCTTCAGCTACCATCTTAATGGTAAATCATTAAGCCGGGATGCCTTGAATGCATAGGTGATTGGAATCGCTCTATTTCCTTTACAAGAAAACATTTAATAGAGTACGATTCCATCATAACCTTGACCCAACCCATTGCATTAGATTGGTACATCATCTGTATTACGGTTCAAGGCAACTAAAGATTCTTTGTCGTCAAAGGAGTAGATCTTCATCAACGTGCTTAATGGGGCTCATTTACTTATCTGTAAGTCATTAAAGTCTAGAGAACCCTTATGATTATTCCTTTTGTAGGATTGGGTCAAAGGTACTTCTCACCCCTTTCAAATCCTCATAGGAGGCCTCCGACGGGAGTGTACGAGGGGGTGTTGTGTGTTAACCCTTGCTCTATGGAGAGCATAAACTTAGGTTCTTGTGTAGGTCTTTGACTTGTGTGGTCTAAAACCTGGGTGTTGTGTGTTGACCCTTGCTCATGGGAGCATAAACTGGTAGGTCCCTTGTGTGGATCCTTGGATTGTGTGGCTTAAAACTTAGGTGTTGTGTGTGACCCTTGCTCATATGTGGGGCATAAACTTGTGTCGTGGAGATACGTTAGAGTTAGCCTATAGTAGGTTGTACTAGTTTGAGGTGAACCTAATTTAAAACCTCTGTTATTGAGATCCGGTACACTAAGGGTTGAGTGCGTCCACCGGAAGTGGAGTAGAAAATTAGTCAAACCACTATAAAAACAATTGTGTTTGAGATTGCCATTTACTTTTACTGCTTATGTGATTTCTCTGAATGTTCTCATATCCCTTGCATACATGATTATTTAGAACAAAGTAGAATCACATCTCACACACAGTCACATCCATCATAAACTATATTGTGCATCTGGTTTATCATTTGAATAAGTTATGTGATTGGATCCTCTAATTGGCTTGGAAGCCATTAGAGTTATTTTGAAGAAATCCTGGTACTTGCATATTTATTCAAGATAGGGTTGATAGGTTTTAAATTATCATAAAATATTAAAAAGTCCTATTCACCCCCCTCTAGGACATATTGACATATTCTCACTTCAACTTAAGCGATTATTACCACAATTTCAACTGGTATCAAAGTGAGTCTCTCTTAAGGGCTTCACTACCTAGAGAGTGATCTTGACTGAAGTTGGAATCATGTCCAAAAGTGTATTAGAGGGTGAGAACTATCTGAATAATTGCCTAGTAATCCATACTGCTCTGAAAGTTAACAATAGTTCAAAATGGTATCTTGACAGTTGGTGCTCCAGATACATGACTGGTGACCACACTCACTTTTGTGAGTATTCAAACTTTGATGGTGGATCACTCACATTTGGAGATGGTAGCTCTGCCAGAATTATCGAACAAGGAACGATAGCTGAACCAGGTCTTCTGAAAATAAAAAATGTTCTCTGTGTAGAAGGTCTAAAACATAATCTCCTTAGTATGTCCCAAATATATGACAAAGAACATTTGGTCACTTTCTCAAAGGATGTGTGTAGAATCTTCGATCATATAGGAAACTCTATCATAAAAGGTTTATGCACAAGTGATAACTGCTACGTTATCGAAAGTACGAATGAGAGTGTATTATCCACAAAATGTAATATGGCTGTAAAGAGTGAATCCAAATTATGGCACCAAAAGTTGGGACATGTTCACTACTAAAATTTAGCCAAGTTAAGTTCAAAAAAATTTGGTCAGAGGACTTCCCAAGATTCGAAAAGAATTAAAAGTTTTATGTGGTGATTGTCTAAAAGGTAAACTGATAAAAGTCGGTCACAAAAAGACAACTACCATAGCAACAACAAAACCTTTGGATCTATTACATATGGACCTAGTTAATCCCACTAAAGTGGAAAGTCATGGCAGGAAAAGATACTTCCTGGTGGTAGTAGGTGATTACACTAGATTTACTTGGGTCGCATTTCTTCGGGAAAAAATCTGATGCCTTTGATGAATTTGTAATTTTGGCAAAGCTACTTCATAATGAAATAGGATACTGCATAAATCACATCAGGAGTGATCATGGTGGCAAATTTGAAAATGAGCGATTTGAATTCTCAGCCCCAAAAATTCCATAGCAAAATGGAGTTGTTGAAAGGAAAAATCGAGTACTGTAGGAAATGGGATCAGTTATGTTAAATGGAAAAGATATGGTGAAAATTTTCTGGGATGAAGCTGTTAACACCGCCTGCTAGATAATAAATAGAGTATTTCTTAGAGCAGGTTTAAACAAAACTCCATATGAACTATGGTATGGAAAACAACCTAGTGTGAAATACTTTCGTGTCTTTGGCAGTAAATGTTATATTTTGAGAGACAGAGATCACCTAAGGAAATTTGAGTCTAAAAATTACGAAGGTATCTTTCTGGGATATGCCTTAAATTGTCGTACTTATAGAGTATACAATCTAAAGACCCTCACTATTCAAGAATCAGTCAATGTGGTGATCGATGACCAGCCCCATGAAGAAGACAGTCCCTTGAATGAATTAGAAGTTGATGTAGATTCATGCATTCTAGACAAATCAAATAACAAATCTCCATCATCTAATGAACCACAATCGTCATCCAACATACCCATCATTAAGGATCACCATCGAGAGCAAATCATTGGAGATCCTAATGATGGTATTAGAACTCGATGGTAGATAGAAAATATTTATAGTCATTTTTGCTTTACCTCAAAGATTGAACCCAAAAATATTGTGGAAGCTCTTCAAGATGAATATTGGATAAACGCTATGAAAGAAGAACTTCAACAATTCTAGAAAAATGAGGTATGACAATTGGTTTCCAGGCCACTCAATACAAATGTCATTGGAACCAAATGGGTCTTCAAGAACAAATCCGATGAATCTGGTAATGTGATTAGGAATAAAGCAAAGCTAGTAGCTCAAGAGTATTCACAGTTAGAAGGCATTGATTTTGATGAAACATTTGGTCCTGTAGCTAGTCTTGAGTCTATCAAGATTCTCATGTCTGTTACATGTGCGTTAAAATTTAAACTATTTCAAATGGATGTGAAAAGTGCATTTCTAAATGGGGATCTTGATGAAGAAGTTTATGTGGAACAACCTAAGGGATTTTCATATCCCAAGTATCCTCATCATGTCTATCGTCTGAGAAAAGCACTTTATGGTCTCAAACAAGCACCACGTGCTTGGTATGAACGATTGACGAAATTCCATTTGGATCATAAATTCTATAGGGAAAGTGTAGATAAAACACGTTTCACTCAAAAGACAAAGGATTCATTTCTCATTTCTCGGATCTATGTGGATGATATAGTCTTTGGTTCAATATGTGAAGATACTTCATACAAATTTGCCGATCTCATGAAATCAGAATTTGAAATGAGTATGGTCGGCGAATTGAACTTTTTTTTAGGCTTACAAGTGAAGCAATTAAATGATGGAATCTTCATATATCAGACCAAATATGCAAAAGACTTGGTGAAAAGATTTGGGCTCGAATCTAGTCGTACTCATCATACTCCTATGAGCACCACACTCAAACTCTCCAAAGATGTTAATGGCAATAATGTGGATCAACATCTCTATCAAAGTATGATAGGAAGCCTACTGTATCTCATAGCCAGTCATCCAGGTATATCTTTTAGTGTGGGAGTGTGTGCTCGGTATCAGGCCGATCTTAAGGAATCCCACCTAACAACTGTTAAGAGAATCATCAAATACATAGCAGGAACTAACTCTTTCGACCTATGGTATCCATTTGAAACATCTACCACCATTGTTGGATACTCTGACATCGATTGGGATGGAAATTTGGATGATATAAAATCAACAAGTTGAGGATGCTTTTATATTGGAAATTGTCTGGTCTCTTGGCAGAGCAAGAAGCAAAATTCAATATCTCTATCCACTGCCTAGGCTGAATATATTGCTGCAGGTAGTTGCTGTGCATAACTCCTCTGGATGAAACAAATGCTGTTGGATTATGGGATTGAGCAACCCACAATGAGTCTCTTTCGTGATAACACAAGTGCTATCAACATCTCAAAAAATCATGTTCAACATTCTCGGACCAAACATATTGACATCCGTCATCATTTTATCTGAGAACTTGTTGAAGATAAGATTATTGTGTTGGATTATGTGTCTACAGAAAAGCAACTTACTGATATCCTAACAAAGCCTCTTAATGCAAACAGGTTCAATGATCTTCAAAAATCAATTGGAATATGTGCTCATTGATAATGTCTCATTTAAAATGGTCCACATAGAAAAATATTCAATCTAAGATATTCATGGTTAATTACCAAGAATAAAGTCTAAACTTCATGTCTTAACCATGTCAGAAATGGGAGCCGAAATGCTGAATCTTCACATACTCGATGATATTTAGTCATTTTTGATATCCTCGAGATTCAAATGTCACTGATATTGATGTTCACTATTGATGCAATCGACGGATCTCGGGAAAGCCATCTTGCAACCGACAGTCCTTCCCAGTGGTTAGACTGCCTCAATATCTGCTGGATAGTTGCATCTTCCTAACAATCATTGGCACAGTCTTCGATATCATTATGAGCCTGATTTCGATGACATCGATGAGAGATCGATATCATCAAGACCCTGCTATAAAAGAGAATCGGGCATTAGATTTGTATCAACTTAATCCTTCTCTTCTCTGGTTTTTTCTCCCTATCTCTACCTGCCTTCTTGGGCTCCTCTCCCAGACAAACCATGATGAAAGGCAAAGGTAAGCATCTAACTCCATCATCCAAATACAAAAATAAGCAACCAAAATTAAGTCACTCTCATCTCAATCTGGTGGATGGGGTCAAGTTACAATTGTTGAACGTCTTGTCCTTAACAGTGCCATTGAACCATTTGGGGTAGATCTCCTCTTAGAGGTTGTAGGATGGAAAAATATACTCAATCTTGGCAGACCCTATCAACTTGGATTGATTCATGAATTCTTCAATAACTGCCATATTATTCGTGATAATCCTCCTTGTATTCGAATAGAGCTTGTGCATCACACAAAACTCATTACTCCCATCATTCTTGCACATCTTCTCAACCTCGAAGTCACTCGAATCCCTGTAACAAATCGGAATCTAAATGGGTTAGGTGTATGGTGTGAGATAATGCAAGCACTATGTCAAGGCACCACCGTTCCCCAGAACGATGAAAATTCTCTTCACATCACTCATCTTGGACCATCTTTTAAAGTTCTTCATAGCATCCTAAGGACTAATGTGTATCCATGTGATGCAAAGGGTAGTCATCTTACTCCCTTTGTGCTAAATGTACTTTATGATGTGTATCAAGAGGTCCAAGTGTGTCTTCCAACTCTTCTCCTATGGCGACCATCGGGATACACTACCATTTCCTGCACTCATATGTAAGCTTGCTCATTATGTGGGCCTCCTAGCCACATTAGATGTTGTTCATCCAGAAGCATGGTTTGATCATGATGTAGTCCAGGAGGCACAACAGCTGTGCTTCACTTCCTCTCTTCCAGCAAATAGTCCTCCCGTACAGCCGGCTGGCAACAATGATCAACCCTCATATCCACCTACGCCATGGGGATCAAAACGTACACTGCTGCATAGTCTGGAGTCCATCACCAATCACCGAGACCATCACCTTGAACGTCATCTGCTGACGGGGATGGCTAGTATTGAGGAACGTCTTTACAACTACGAAAGACGTCTCACAATAATTGAGGATAAAGTTGACGCCCTCCAGCATACCAGTCAGCAAGTAGTTGACTTGCTCACCAATGGCGACATTCACGAATGTTGAGTGCCAACCGGGAGGTGTGATATCGCTGCGGCCATATCTGGAGATTGTGGTTGACTTCTTTTTGGTGTCCACATGTTGGTCTTCTTTTTGTTGTGCTCATGTTTGGGCCAGAATGGTTGGTTTTGTTGTTTTGAAATGGATGTTGCACAACTGGCAAGCTTGGGCAATTCATATTTTTGATATTTTTTATTATGGTTGTTTATAATTCATATATCCTTACTGCCATGTTTCTCTGATGTGCTTACTGGTTTGCCTTGAATGATGATATCAACTGTGAATGCCTTCTCCTGCATATTCCTTGCTTGGTTTGTGTTGTCTGATCTTTATATCCTACTAATGTCTGTTCAATTCATAGCTCTCTCTTACCATGGTCTGCATACGTGTTATATTGAAATGTTCTTCTTACATCTACCTCTTCGAATTATGCATTCTATTTTGATATACTATTTGGGTCTTGGTTCTCTCATATTCTTCCACTTTAATCAACATATATTACTATTTTGCCCTTTGCCAATGACTAACAAAAAGGGGGAGAACAAATTCCACCATGGAGGAAAATTGTATGTATCTATTTGTGAATTGTGGTACAGGTGATAGGGGGAGCAGTTGCATGAAGATAGGGGGGTCAACTATTACTGAATGATAAAGTCGTGTGTATGTGTGAACTCAATAGCTTTGTAAAATTGTGTAAAGCTCATGTACACACAATTTACGGTGTTAGTTTAGAAGTTGTTCTAGGGTGTTTTGTAACGTAATTAACAAGGGGGGAGATTGAAAGTGCCCTGGTTTGTCAATTAGCGTGACCGTTGAGTCAGCAAGACAAATGAGCCCATAAGAAGATTGTTCAAGCATCTGCCTCAACTGGATGTGTACCCGAACTCGCCAAAGGTAAACCTTAGCCTCACATCCCATATCCCAAAACACCAGGTATATAAAATCCTTAAAATTGAATAGAAGATCCTAAGGTTTTAGGTTAGAAATCTATCTGCAAAATTAGGAAAATCCTTAAGTTTTCTGCCTTTCTCGATTTATCGACTCTCGGTTCGATGAGATCGAACCTTGTTATCGATGTCCTCGAAACTCACTCGATATTATCGAATTAAGGACTTCAGATGTCCAACAACTACAAACAACTCTGGACCGAATTATCGATGAATCAATGGACTGTTCGATATCATCGAATTTTAAATCTCGAGTCCATCGAGTCGACTCGATAAAATCGACATCTGGTCAGTTGTGTCCAATATATTGGTAAGGTAAAAACATGTGATTCTCCATATATTGAAGGGATCCTCGATATCCTCGGAATTCAAATCTCGATGATATCGATAGACCTTCGATGATATCAGATTGGGACACAAATCTATCCAGCAAGTTGTCAGGTTGAAATTTTCATGTATCGAGGTTCACTCGATAAAATCGATATCGATCATATGGAGGCATGGACGATGTCATCGAAATAGGACATAAACTGTCCAGCAAGCTTATATGAAAATTCGTTGAAATTATCGGTGAATCAACACCATCATCGATATCATCGATATTCAAATTCCGATGATATCGAGTGATGCTCTATCATATCTTATACCTATCAAGTTTCAAAGGCAAGTGCTCTCACATTTTCAAATGTCGAGGAATCGAACCCTACGTCTATGAAATTAGAGTTTGAAATTCGATGACATCGATGAGTGTTCGATTTCCTCGACCAGTTGGCAAAAAGTTTCAAAAGCGTTTAACAGTTTAAGTACGTATCATCGAGCGGTCATTCGATGCTATCGAGAGTGTATGCTCAATGATATCGAACCATGATCGATGATATCGAACTCTGTCAAAAATATGACTATTTAATATTCGTTGGAACCTTTTGCCTCTTTAATGAGATCTTGCCCTTGGTTGTTGATAGAGAAAATAGAGAGTGCTTTTGATTGTTTAAACCCAAAAAATATACCCTAAGACTTTTCTCTAATGGAAGTTCATCCTCCAATCCACCTTAATCATTGACATTCAATGGAGTGGATTGGGGAATGAACTTCCGCATTCAAAGATCCTGCAGCTACCATCTTAATGGAAAATCATTAAGTTGTGATTCCTTGAATGCATAGGTGATTGGAATCGCTGTCTCCTTTATAGGAAAACATTTAATAGAGTAGGATTTCATCATAACCTTGACCCACCCTGTTGCCTTACATTGGTACATCATTTGTGTTGCGGTTCAAGGGAGCTAAAGATTCTTCTTCGTCAAAGGAGATCTTCATCAACGTGCTTAATGGGGTTCATCTACTTATCTATAAGTTATTAGAGTCCAGAGAATCCTTGTGATCATTCCTTTTGTAGGATTGGGTCAAAGGTACTTCTCACCCCTTTCAATTCCTTACAGGAGGCCTCCGACGGGAGTGTACGTGGGGGTGTTGTGTGTTGACCATTGCTGTGGAGAGCATAAACTTAGGTCCTTGTGTAGGTCCTTAACCTATGTGGTCTAAAACTTGGGTGATGTGTGTTGACCCTTGCTCATGTGAGCATAAACTAAAAGGTTCCTTGTGTGGATCCTTGGCCTGTGTGGCCTAAAACTTGGGTATTGTGTGTTGACCCTTGCTCCTGTGTGGGGGCAGAAACTTGTGTCGTGGAGACATGTTAGAGTCAGCCTAGAGTAGGTTATACTGGTTTGAGGTGAACCTGATTTGAAACCTCCGTTAGTGAGATCCAATACACTCAAGGGTTGAGTGCGTTTGCCGGAAGTGGAGTAGACAAGTAGTCGAACCACTATAAAAATAACTGTGCTTGAGATTGTCATTTACTTCAATTACTTACGTGATTTCTCTGAATGTTCTCATATCCCTTGCATACATAATTATTTGGAACAGAGTAGAATCACATCTCGCACACAGTCACATCTATCATAAACTATAGTATGCATCTTGTTTATCATTTGAATGAGTTTTGTGATTGGATCCTTTAATTGGCTTGAAAGCCATTAGAGTTATTTTGAAGAAATCCTGATACTTGCATATTTATTCAAGATAGGGTTGATAAGTTTTAAATTATCATAAAACATTAAAAAGTCCTATTCACCCCCCTCTAGGACATATTGGCATATTCCAACTTCAACTTAAGCGGTCATTACTGCAATTTCATGAGCGACCGCATGATTGTGGATAATTCCTTGATAAAGCGTCTGTAATACCCTGCCATGCCCAGAAAACTTCGAACCTTAGTGATTGTAGTAGGCTGCTCCCACTTAGATAATACTTCCACCTTGGTCGGATCAACTATTATTCCTTTCGCCTTCACTATATGTCCCAGGAACTTCACTTCCTCTTCTCAGAACTCGTACTTGGTCAGCTTGGCGTACAACTGATTCTCTTTCAAGGTGTTCAAGACTGTGCACAGGTGCTATTCGTGCTCTTCTCAACTCCTTAAGTAGACCAAGATATCGTCAATGAACACAATTATGAACTGGTCTAAGTATGACATGAATACCCGATTCATCAAGTTCATAAATATGGTCGGGGCATTGGTGAGGCTGAAAGACATAACCAAGAACTCGTAGTGCCCATAGCGAGTTCTAAATGCCATCTTAGGGATATCCTCATCCCTGATCCTCGACTGATGGTACCCTGATCGTAGATTTATCTTGGAAAAGTATCTGGCATCCTTAAGCTGATCGAACAGATCGTCGATGCGCGGTAGGGGGCATCTGTTCTTTATCGTCACATCGTTCAGTCTTCTATAATCTATACAAAGAGGCATTGACCCATCCTTCTTTTTCACGAAGAGGACTGGCACTCCCCAGGGAGAAAATCTTGGGCGGATGAAGCCTTGGGTTAGTAACTCATCAATCTGACTCCTCAGCTCCTCCATCTCGCAAGGAGGCATGCGAAACAGAGGCAGTGACATGGGGGCGGTTCTTGGCTTGAGATCAATACAAAAATCCACTGCTCGCCGAGGGGGTAGTCCTAGTATTTCTTGAAATACCTCATGAAAGACTCGCACCACCGGCATCGGCTGATGGTGGCCTCTACTTTTTAGGTTCGCTTAAAGCCTACAAGCACTCAAACATCTTGGGCCTACCCCTCTCCTTTAGAGTGAAGAAGGCCTGCCCGGGGACAGATATAGTAACTGTCTTGTCACAACAGTCTATAATTGCTCGTACCAATGTAAGTCAATCCATCCCAAGGAGGAAGCCAAACTAGCTGACAGGCATGACGATCAGGTCTACAGTTACTTCACGATTTGTGAGAGTTATGGGACATGCTCTGCATACTTTGTCTGTTTCTACGAATTTACCCGTAGGGGATGTTATGACTAGGGGGCATGCATTCGAGTTGTGTTCAATTCTAGTCTAGATGCGATAACAGAATCGATGAAAGACATAGTTGCATTAGAATCAACTAGAGAGAGCATAGGGGTATCGTTGATGTGAGCGGAACCGTGAATGGTCTGTTGAGATCCTTTTCGACCTCCGTAGCGGCGACTGCAAACATTCGAGTTGGGGGAATCCTCTGCTAAGCCAGGGGTCCCTGTATGGGCTACTGGGCCTGAGCACTACCCTGGCTACTACTTGGTTCTATTGGGGACAGTTTGCTGGTAGTGGAATGCCCTCATCTCTCATCCTCTTGTAGCAGTTCCGGGCAGTGTGGTTTCCTCTACCGTAGTAATTGCAGTTCTTGCTAGGGGCATGGGCGGAGCACTCGCAGGTAGCAACCTGAACCTTCTCTCTGGGACAAGAAGAGTGGGTGGAGCCTGTCTTAGTCTGCCTGGGGGGCATGACCTGATAGTCCTCTCGAAGTCCTTCTCAACCGTCATCGCCTTGTCCACCAATTCTGGGAAGTCCGCAAAATCCCATGCACACAACCGCAATTGTATACCTAGCTTGAGTTACTCCTTGAACTTTTATAACTTATACTCTGCATCCTCGAGGGCCTTGGGCACATATCGGGAGAGCACATCGAACCGCGCCTCATACAGGGCGACAGTCATGCTTCCCTGGTCCAGCTTAAAAAACTGCACGATCTTCTCATTCTTACATGATCGCGGGAAAGACTTCCCCAGGAACTTCGTCCTCAAGCCTGCCCACGTCTAAGTGTCCCCAGATGACATGCTTTGTTGTATGCCTTACCACCAATTCTCAGCCTCTCCTTCCAACAGATACGTGGCCAGGTTGACCATTTGGGTGTCTGAGCACTCCAATGGCCTCATCATCTTGCCAATCCTTGTCAACCAATGGTCTACCTGTACTGGGTCGGGTGCTCCCCCGAAGGTCGGTGGTCGAAGCCTTTGAAAGCGATCGAATATGTCAGCACCCTAAACCTCTTCATCACGCAATGTTGCCCCACGATTTTGATCTTTAAGGGTTTCCATCATGAGGGTGTGTGCGGCCTGCTGCTACTGTATAAAGGCAGCCTGCTGTTGCTGCATGGTCGCCTCCATATGTGCGAAGGTTGCGAAATCTGCGGCACTCGTCTCTGAGTCAGCAGATACGTCGACGGAAGGCATCCTCTACTCAACATACTGCAGAGGTATCCCTGATCGAATGACCTCGGGAGGAGGAGTGCCTCCTCCAACCTCAGACTTCATTTCCCGGTCTGCCACTCCAGGCGGGAGCCTTGTTGTGTATATGGGGGTATGCTTTCGCTGACCCTCTGTCGGTGGAAGGGGCTGTATATTATTCGTATAGGCCTGCTGTGATCATAACACGGGCAGCATGGCTCCCTGTGAGGTCAGAATTTCATGGTTCAAGTATTAGGAAAAAGCAATTTTAGTCAAATAACGAAGCAACCCAAGGCTTAGAGGTCTGTTATCCTACTTTTAGCACCTTTTCCAATCCAATCTCTTAAATTCACCTTGCAACACAAACATGAGTAAAATAAGACATTAAAGAGTATCATATTCATAAAACCAAGATATAAATGGGGGAAAATATGTAATATTTGACCCTCGACACAATCCCCAACCAGCATTTTGCTAGTCACAAGCAAAGTATGCATGAAATAAACCTCAATGCTCAATTTCCAAAACCTGTTATAGAAAACAATTCTTTGTACACTCAAGTATGAATTGGTAGAATTAAGATATAAAAGTGAGATTTTGAGATCCTAGGGCCAAATCACATAAGCAACCAATCAAGTAAATTCTTTGTCCATTAAATTAAAGCATAGCTTGCATATTAAGTTTTTCAATGTACTAAGTGAAAATCAAAGTATTTCCTATATGAATACTATCAATTTATCATGTTAGTCATGCTCATCGTTTCAAGATCAGTTTAAAACTCAAGTACTAATTCCGAACTTATCCCCTTCTCATTTTTTTCCTGTTTTTTATTTTATATTGACGTTCAATTTTTATTCATTCATTTTATTTTTGCATTCTTTTCCAAAATTTTCATTCTTTTCATTCTTTTTCATGATACATGACCTTTGTTGTTGATCTCCTTTTTTTTATTTTTTTAAACTAGTTCTTTTCTTCTTTTAAAGTGGGTAAAATTCTTCAGACTCGATTCTCACCATCTATCAATCATTCACATGCTAACAATCAGAACTTCTAGTATGTCTTACAGATGATAAATTGAATGTGTTATGTGATTTAGATTAATATGATATTCAAACTTCTTCTTAATCAATTGGGCGCAAGAACTCAAGTGATAAATTATTTAAATGATCAAACTCCAACAATCCAAAATTCAATCATACTCAAAGCATTTTTAAGGATACAACTCATCGCTTCCCAAATAGATTTCAACTTGAAACATTAAAAAATTTCAAAAATTTTGCTCAAAACTGAGAAAACACTGATTACTTTACCTAATCCCCCATCCCCAACCTAAAAATCTACATTGTCCTCAATGTAAAAGAAATAAGCCTATAATACAAAAGAGGCAATGAAAAGAAAAGGGAAGTGCAAGAAAGGTGATACTTGGAGAAGGAATTTTGAGGCTTTTCCAATGATCTCAGTGTGAAGATGGGTTTAATCGATATCCATTCACTTTGAAAATATTATCACTGTTTAGATTCTGAATCTCGAAGCCCCATGAGGATTGACATTAGTAATTGTAAAAGGACTAGTCCAACGAGATCGGAGTTTACCCGAAAAAAGATGTAACCAAGAATTATACAAAAGGACCTTCTGACCTGGTGTGAATGATTTTCGAAGAATGTGTTAGTCATGAAACACCTTCATCTTATCCTTGTAAATTCTCGAGTTCTCATATGCATCATTCCAGATTTCTTCAAGTTCATTCAGCTGAAGTTTGCACAGTGAGCCGGCGTTATCCAAATTGAAGTTCAAAATTTTAATAGCCTAGTAGACCCAATGTTCCAACTCCACAAGCAAGTGAGAAGCTTTCCCATAGATAAGTTTAAAGGGAGATATTCCAATTAGGGTTGTAAATGTAGTACAGTATGCCATAAAGCATCAATCAAGTAGATTGACCAATCCTTATAGTTAGGGTTAACCATTTTTTTCAAAATATGTTTAATTTTCCTATTGGAAATCTCAACTTGCCCACTTGTTTGTAAGTGGTATGGAGTGCTCACTTTGTGGTAGATGTCATATTTTTTCATTAAGTTCACAAATAGCCTATTACAAAAGTGTGAACCTCCATCACTAATGATGGCTCGAGGCATTCCGAACGAGAAAGGATGTTATCTTTTAAGAATTTAATAATCATTTGATGATCATTATTCTGGCATAGAATTGTTTCGACCCATTTAGTTACATAGTTTACTGCGAGCAATAGATATAAATTTTTGAAAGATTGAGGAAATGGTCCCATGAAATCGATGCCCCAGTAATTAAATGCTTCTATGATCAGAATAGGGTTCAAAGGCATCATATTTCTATGGGACAATGCTCCCAATTTATGATAACGCTCACAAGCTTTACAAAACTCATGAGTGTCCTTGAACATAATGTGCCAGTAAAAGCTACATTGCAAAACTTGGATGTGGTCTTTTTTAGTAAAAAAGTGACCACCACGGGCCTGAGAATGACATAAAGAGATGACACTTTAGTGTTTATTATCTAGCACACATCTCCTTAAGATTTAGTCTGGGCAATATTTAATCAAATATGGATCATCCCAGAAGAATTTGCATACCTCAGTGAAGAATTTTTTCTTATCTTGCACAGTCCAATGTGTTGGCGTGAAACCTGTAGCAAGATAATTAGCGATATCTGCAAACCAACGTGAATGGGATACTTTAAACAATTGTTCGCTAGGGAGCATGTCATTTATATGTGTCATCTCCAGTGAATCAAAGAGATCAAGGCGGAAAAGATGGTTAGCCACTACATTCTCTACTCCCTTTTTATCTTTTATTTCTAAATCAAATTCTTGGAGTAGGAGGATTTATCTTATCAAGTGGGGCTTAACATCATTCTTAGAAAGAAGATACTTGAGTGCCGTATGATTAGTGTATATGATGATCTTGAATCTAATCAAGTAGAACCTAAATTTATCCAAAGTGAACACTATGTCTAAGAGTTCCTTTTTTGTAGTAGGGTAGTTTACTTGGGCGGGATTTAGAGTTCTACTTGTGTAATGAATAACATACGGCTTCTTTTCTTTTCTCTGGCCTAAAATTGCCCTAAGAGCATAGTCAGACGCGTTGCACATAATTTGAAAAGGGATGCTCCAATCGGGTAGCTGCATGATAGGTGTGGTTGTTAACATGCCCTTGAGCTTAGTGAATGCTTCCTGACATTGCTCATTCCACTCATATGGTATGTCTGTTTGAAGTAGACTGCATAAAGAATGAGAGAGATGACTAAAGTCCTTTATGAATCTTCTATAAAATCTGGCGTGTACTAAGAAGGATCACATGTCTCGTAAGTTCTTTAGTGGAGGTAAGTTAGAGATAAGATCAATCTTAGCCTTATCTACCTCAATTCCTTTGGACGAGATGATGTGTCCAAGGATAATTCCCTTACGAACCATGAAATGACACTTCTCCCAATTTAGTACCAAATTCTTTTCCTCACATTACTTCAGCATACGTTTAAGATTCTCCAAATAATCACTAAAGGATGGACCAAAGATAGAGAAGTTGTCCATGAAGACCGCTAAATATTACCTCACCATGTCAGAAAAAATACTCATCATGTATCGCTGAAAAGTGGCAGGGGCATTGCACAGTCCGAACGACATCCTTTGATAAGCACAGGTGCCAAAGAGACATGTGAATGTGGTCTTTTCCTAATCTTTAAGGGTTATCTCTATCTAGTTGTAGCCTGAATACCCGTCAATGAAGCAATAGTATAAGTGACTAGCTAGCCTTTCAACATTTTGATCAATGAAGGGCAAAGGAAAGGGGTCCTTCCTCATGACGATATTCAACTTTCTGCAGTCAATACACATTCTCCAACCAATAGTGACTTTAATTGGCACTAGTTCATTGTTAGCATTGGCTATAATGGTGATTCCAGACATTTTACAAACCACCTGAGTTGGACTCACCCATTGGCTATCAGATATAGGGTATATGATACCCGCATCCAATAGCCTAAGAATCTCAACCTTAAACACTTCCTTCATGTTTGGATTTAATTTACGTGATGGTTATAAGGAGGTCTTCGCATTATTCTCTAGATAAATGCAGTGAGTATAAATTAAAGGATCAATTCCCTTGAAATTCGTAATCGACCAAGGGCTCCTTTGTGCTCAATGAGAGTAGAGATAAGCGTACTCTCTTATATCTACTCAAGGTGGGAAGAAATCACCACCGGGTATGTCTCATCTTGACCTAAATAGACATATTTTAATTCAGATGGTAAAGGTTTTAGGTCAAGTTTCGATGACTTGAGGTTAGACGGTAGAGGTACTACATCGGTTTGGGGCAATTCTTCAAATTGTTGCCTCTACTGGTTAAGTTCAAGTACCGGCACAGTATCAAGTATAACACCCATCTCCCTAATCATATCATCATTTAAATCATGGGAGTGGACCAAGCACATATCTAGAGGGTCAGACGATATGGTTAGAAGTGTTCTATCTTGCACGAAAGAATCAATCAAGTAAATATCATGGGCATCGTCATCATCCTCTACCTGCTTACTCATATTGAAAAAATATTGAACTCTAATGTCATATTCCCAAAAGATAAATTCATAACTCCATTCCTACAGATTAGGATAGTTTAAAGTTCTGGTTCTATCTAATGTGAAGCATCGCTAGGTCTATTAGTCCCATCTACATTTAGGTTATTAGGCTTTTCAGCCCTTACCGGAATAGATTTGTTAATTATCTTCTCACTCATAAGAGTGGTGATAGACTTAGCTCGCTCCATTAGATTTGAAGAGCTTAATTCACTAACCTTATATTGCGGTTTAGGATTGGGGATAGGTTGGGCTAGAAGCATCCCTTTCTCCATAACCGCAATGCATGAGTCTATCTTTTGTATAGCCTTTGTAAGTTCTTGTAAGGCTTGAAGAGTACTTTGCTGGATGAGCTCTTGAGGATTTGGAACTAATTCCTCTTGAGGTTTCCCTTGATTTAAGAATTAATTAGGGATTCCTTAAGGTGTAATAGATTATCCATTCCTCCAATTGAAGTTTGGATGATTTCTCCGACTGGAGTTGTATGTGTTTGAAGTGAGTCCTTTTTAAGGGCCTTAAGTAGTTGTTTATGGCATTTGATTGCTCATTCAATATTATCGGGCAATTTTTAGTTGTATAAATGTTGCAAGCACAAATACTACAAACAACTTCCTTATCCTTATCCTTCCTAAGTTTCATGGCCTCGAGGCCTCCAACGTGAGATTGGCCACTTTAGCATTGATATCATCTTCCTCTTTTAAAAGATATATTCCACCTTTCTCCTTTGATTGAGTAAGCTTAGACGTGATGCTTGTTCTTAGGGGGGTGTCCCATAATTATGCGCTTTCAGTAAGTTTATCAAAATAATCCCACACTTCACCGATATCTTGGTTCAGGAATTCCCCATTGCACGTCGTTTCAACAAATTGGTGCATGGAAGATGTCAGTCCTTAATGGAAAAAATTAGTTATACGTTACGTTTCAAAACCATGTTGTGGGCATGAACTGACAAGATCCTTGACCCACTCCCAACATTAGAAGAATTTTCATCTTTCCTTTGGGCAAAGTTCATGATTGACCTTTTGATAATGTTCATTTATGATATGGGAAGAATTTCTTGTCTTACCCTGCATGGGCAGATTGAGGATCATCAGGCGAAGAATTGATGTGAAGACTCTATTCATTGGTACTACTCAGTAAAGGCATTGTATCATCAAGGGTTGACAACTCAGATGGTAGCCTCCACTGGGTGGTTTCAAATCCTAGAGTCCTCTCGAGCAACTTGTTCATCTCCCTAACCATATTATAATTTAAATTAGGGGAGTGGTCTAAACATGCCTCACAAGGGTTGGAAGGGTCGATTGAAAGGGGCTCATCCTCCACATTTAAATCAGACATGTCAAATGGGTGGAGTAAATCATTATGGCCGACAACTTCTTATACTTCTTAATCATTGACCTTGACCAAACTTGAGATCGATTCCAGAGGAATTTGGGCTGTAAACTCATAACCGTCATCGCATTGCCCATCATCTTCCAATTCAGTGCAGTTCACAAGTGGGATGGGATCACTTTTCTCACCTTCTGTTTCTAGGTTGGGTTAAGGCTCGAATAAACTAGCTTCTTCCTCCTCATTGAAGCCAAGTGTGTCATGTGGGTGAAGTGTGTCAATATCATTATATTTGAAGGATACCTATGTTTGTTGATCATCGCTTTGGATAGTCATCGAGATTGCTTCTTCAGGAAATTAAACTGTATGCTCATTAACAAAATCTAACTCCTTATTCTCAATTTCAGTATGTTCCACAATCGCAACACATGAACCTATATTTTGTATATCTTTTATATGTTCTTATAATGCTTGAAGTATGTTTAGCTGGATGAGTACTAGATTATGTGTGAAATTCTGAAGTGAATTCTCTTGGATTGTTTCTGTTTGGATCTCAAAGGTAAGAGATCCAAGAGGATAGTCACTATAATCGATTGTTGGTTCATCTCTCCAATGTTAATGCTTCCACTGATCATGGTCATATGGGTCAGATGTGGGAGAGTTTGGTGGTTTTTAATACGTGTTATCACCTATAATATAATCTCGTGTTGTTTTCTTCTTGCCTAATGGGTGATAATTGTGTTCACTCCAATAATCATTTATTAATTTCTTAAACCGTGGAGTGTAATTTTTCTCCCGCCAATGCTCGCATAGGGACTTCTTAACCAATGGGGCATTATATTTTGGCCGATTCTCAATGATGGTTTCAGAAAAGTTTTGAGACAGGTTGTTTCCTAACATAATCATTTTACAGCCCTTAACAATATCTTTCACTTTCTATAACTACCTCAGCATACTGATGTTCTCATTCTTACATATACATGGTGAAACCCAACTTCTGAAAAAAAAATAAAATCTACAGCAATATGGACAGTAAGTAGAGGGAAGAAGTTACTAAAAGAGAAGACTATAATTGAAGATCCTACAAGATCAAAAAACAATGTTAGTTCCTAAAAAAAGCTAAAGAAAAAATTCCTAAAAATAAAATTCTAAAATTAGAAAGTTCTAAAACCCTTTGATTAGAAAAATTCAAAAAATAAGAAAAATCTAGCCTAGAACAAAAATTAAACTTAGAAAGGAAACTAGATGAAATGAAACAAAGAAGAGATCTAGAAAAGATAAGAGGTAAGGTTGGAACAAAATTACGGAATAAAAGTTGTTATGTTAGAATCCTACAAAACAGAAAACAAAGTTAGTTTCTAAAAACAAAGTAAAAAAATCCTAACCTAAAAATAAAATAGAAAGTTAACCCTAATCTTAGCGTAATTCTAAAACTAATTAAATTCTGAAAAACGCAACCATTAGAACCCAACAATGGCGCCAAAAACTTATTCACAACCCCAAGTGTAGGGTCGTGAAATAATCTTAGTAAGACCGAGGTCGTATACACAGGGACTGAACTTGTACATTTCTGAATTTAACTAGAATTAAAACTAGGAGAAGATATCTAGAATAAAGTGAATAATTGTGATTAAGGTGAAAACTATCAATTAAAAGGAACTAGGGTGCTAAGGATCCACTTGTTGCTTCTTAGGATGCTACCTTGCTTGATTCAGGAAATGTAACTAAAGTTAGAGTCCTATCATATCCAATTGGAAAAGAGAGATAATTGAATCTCTAAACTTCTCATGAACCAAATCTCAACGGATGAGAATTGTGAGGATTGGAAGTGATTCCATCATCCAACCATGCTAAGGAGACAATGGAAAAAATAGGATATATCAATCCCACAACCAATCATAGGAGAATTATTAAGATTATGAAGGATTCCATCACCCTATGTCACGCCCCAAACTCAGAAACCGGGCTGACAAAATTCCTAATCGTCGAATCCAGCGCTGACAGCCTCCATAGTACCCCATTCTTGGATCTCGACACTATATATACCAGGTTCCAACCCTGGGATCATACAAGGAGGATTTTCAATGTGAATTTATTTCGTAATAACCATAACCATATCCATAACCCATGAACAATAACCACAAGACACCATCACAAAATCCACTATGATTAAAAGCTTTATGGTACAATGCACATGAAGGAAAATACAATGATAATAATAATGGAAACTCCTGAAACTCGACCGTACGCTCCAGCTGCGACTAAGCTATGGTTGCGTCTTGGCATTACCTGCATGCATCAATCATGCATAAGCTTATAGAAAGCTTAGTGGGTGGTGAGAGTGTGTGTTCGTAATATAAACGTGCTCAGAATGCAATATCAGAGTAATGCGGAATCATGTTGATAAGTCCATGAATACTAATAACTATACCAAGGCTATGCGATGTAAGGCATGAATGTTATCGGCCATACTAAGGCCATGCGACGCAAGATGCAACTCAAGCATACCGGTCCTCATGCAGCTCATCACTAGGGCATCAAATATTAGTACAGTTCTCACACTGGACAATCAGAGGGGTTTAGTATATTCTAAGTGACACTGCCCTTTTCTCAGGTGCACAGTCTAAGTGAGTGTAAGAAACCTCACTATCCGCCCCACCAATAATTTACCAATACCTATCCGACACATCAGTAGTGGACCCATTTACGAGCTGGTCATACTTAGCCTAACAATGCTCCATACCCTAGGATGGGTAAGGCCACACCCCTTTCCAACCACCATGACAAAGTGGGAGACATGGCCTCCTGGTATTCGGCCCTCGTGCACTCATGTATCCACTCGGTTTGGACGTTGGAGTCATCCTCCTGTACTATCAACTTTATGGATTTTCACATAGGGACATATATGGCACCAAGATGTTAGAAATAGTATTTTTGGTGTCCAATCCTGCCATCCATAATATGCCTGTGGAGGCCACAACCTTGATGTTGCTAGGGCGTACATTAATCTTATTATACAAATGCAAAGTGCATGAATCACACTATCAGTCATGCAGTAATCCTGCGCATACCACGCACTCATTTGAGGCAACTCCGCCTATCAGGGAGCCCCATAAACAATCTGTCTGAAGGCATATGCTATGATCAGTCACTCCTCATATCAAGCATACATATGAAGCATATGAGCATGAATCATGTAGATATACTTAAGCATGCCATATGGTGATGAACTTTATTCATAACAAAGATGGGCCTAGACGTCCTGCACACAACAAGTATGGGCCTAACAATGGGCCCTATAGAGAGTTACAATGAGGATAATTTAACCATCATTGCTCTTACAAAGTGGACGTCAAACCATCCTTGCTCCCAAGCATGGCCTGCCATAAACATCATTACATACATCATGGTGGAATCACACATCGCAATGGACCTCATATCAATCTCATTCGACCTCACACAAAGGCCTCAAATACATCTCATTGGGCCTCACTCATGGTCCTTATATACATTACGTTGGACCTTAACTCATGGGCCTAAAATACATCACAATGGGCCTCATATACATCAAGTGGGCCGCATCAATGGGCCGCACCAATGGACCTCATATACATCAAGTGGGCTGCATCAATGAGCCGCGCCAATGGGCCTCATATACCTCAAGTAGGCCGCATCAATGGGCCACGCCAATGGGCCTTATATACATTAAGTAGGCCGCATCAATGGGCTGCGCCATCTACACCATTCATCTATTTTAAGAGGATTTTATAGAGCATTACCCAAATGAAACATAACGGAAGATCATCTGGACCATACCACAAATAAAAGTGGAGATAATGATTTTCACTGTTAACAATTCACTAGGCCTACCATAACGTTCAATTTCCATCCAATCAGATCATAAGGTCACATGGACTTGAATTAAGAGGAAGAACAAATTTCATATCGATTCAATGCTTATGTGGCCTATAAAACTGTTCCAACGGTAGATGTTCAAGTCTCCACTAATTTGTGTAATGTGGTCCACTTAATAGACGGTGGGGATATCAGCGGTGGGTCCCATCTAGATGGACGAATGGCGTAGGATGAAATACCTTCATCATGTGAGAGCCACAGAACTTGCTGACATATACAGTAGTGGGACCCACAGAACTTGCTGACGCTAATACATCAGCTATATGCTGGCGTGAGGTGGTCCAGCCAGTTACTGTCCAGAGATTGGACGATGATCATACAATATATAGGGGTGGGTCCCACCCATCCAGGGCATTGGACGATATGGATTTAACACATACCTAATGATAGGGCCCATAGATGGATGGTCGGCATGGATACAATGTATAAGGTGGGCCCCACCAGCAAATGGATGAACAGTTGGGATATAAATTGTACCTCCTGATAGAGGTTTGTTGACAGCAATACAATAGCTATATAGCTGTTATAAGCACACCGACCTATCAGCATCTAAAAAGGTGGGTCCCACCATAATATATTATATATATTATAATATATATATATATATATATATTATTTTATTTATTATATATATATATTGCAGATTAGCAGCATCTAGCGTCCAGTGATGGACGACTGTATAAAATACATACAACAAAGTGGCCCACCATCCAAGCAATGGACGGTGAGGATGCCACACAAACAATGGGTCCATGTGATGGATGACATGGATAGAACACAAACATCAGTGGGGTCCACATGGGTGGGCCCCCGGTTTGGTCCACTTGGTTGGACGGCAGGGATTAAATACATTCATCATGATGGGATTTATCTGGGTGGGCTACACAGCCACATGGTCCCACGTGTGGACAACATGGATAAAATACATACATCATAGGTGGGCCATGACATGTGGGAAAGAGAGAAAGAGAGAGAGAAAGAGAGAGAGATTGGCATAGTGGAGGGACCCCGCCACTATGGGCCCCTCTTTGATCATACACATACATCAAAATGGGTCCCAACATAAGTGGGCCCTTAAATGGAAATCAACGGTGGATCACCCACCGATTGCACTCCTTCTTTAGCTCCTTGGACTCCTAAGCTTCTTGCCTTACCGTTTGATGGTAGATGATGAAGTTTGAAGGGTTGGATGGTGAGATGAGGGGGGTAGGAAGTTGGGTCCTCTCTTAGTTATTTTCTCTCCTTAGGATTTTATCTCATGGAAACTTGGGAAATGGTGGAGAGAATGAGGGAGGAGAGGGGGTTCTAAGAGAGAGATGGGATGGGTTGGATGGATGTTGTAAGAAAGGGTATGGGCTTAGTTGAATTTCAGGTGAGAGAAGGATGGGTGGAGAGAGAGAGAGTTGACTTTGGGATTAGGAGAGGGATGGGCTAGGTAAGGTTGTGTACTTGATATTGATTGATGGATTGATGTAATGTGTTGTAGAGATTCCCTTAGTATTCGCAACACGCGATGTTTTCCTTAAAATAAACGCGGGTCCACAACTCCTAGCCTGGGCATTGTATCAGCACGCGAGACGCGACATTGGAACAGTGGCAATGACGCGGTCACTAGGATGCAAGTTTCAGGTTGAGTCGACTTTGATATACAGGATGTGACTTAGGGTCACGTGTAAACGCCGATTACAGGTCACAAGTTGCTGAAATTTGATAAGGAGGCCTACAAAAGCCTATGAAATAGTATGCACTAGGATATGAGCCTTAAAGCTCTCCCCTCCTAATAAAAATTTCATCCTCGAAATTTACATTATTGAGAAACTAGGCATAACTCATAAGGAAAAAGGAAACATGACATCATCATATTATAATTGGAGACAGCATACAAGATACAATATATAATCAATCAACAAAGAGATGGAGATAACACTCTTGAATCTCGACCTTGCGCTCCCAAGTTGCCTCATCAAAAGAATGGTGACCCCATTGCACCTTCACCAAAGGGATGAGCATGGTTTGGAGGACCTGCTCTTTTCAATTAAGGGTACGAATTGGTTGTTTAATGTAAGAAGCATCCTCACGAACCTCCAGCAGCTGCCAATCAAAAATAGGAACTATGTCTGACCCACACTTCCTTAACAAAGAGACATAGAAAATGCTGTGAACGCCAGACAACTGAGATGGCAAGGCAAGCTGATAGACGACAACGTCAATGCGCCTAGTGATCTCGAAAGGTCCTATGAATCTCTGGGCAAGCTTGGCCTTCGCTCCAAATCAAACTATGCTCTTCATGGGCAGGACCTTGACATACACGCTATCCCGAACAACAAATTCTTAGGGATGATGTCGACAATCAGCAAAACTCTTCTGAAGGATCTGAGCTGTGCGCATCCTCTGTCTGATGATATCGATAGCCTCTGACATCTGCTATACAAGCTCGGGACCTAGGAGACGATGCTCTCCGACCTCGGTCCAACAACTCAGAGATTTGCACGGTCTACCATATAGTGCCTCAAAAGGAGTCATGCCGATGGTCGCCTGATAGTTGTTATTGTATGCGAACTCAGCTAATCGCATATGCTCATCCCAACTGCCTCCAAAGTTAATCACGTAGGCCCGAAACATATCCTCAAGGATCTGGTTGACCCTCTTGTCTAGCCATCAGTCTGCAGATGATATGCGGTGCTGAGCTGTAAAACAAACCCCATTGCTCTTTGAAAGCTCCTCCAAAACTGAGACGTGAACCACGGGTCTCGGTCAGAAATGATCGAAACTAGAATACCGTGCAGTCTCACAATCTCCTTGAAGAATAGCCATGCAAGCCGGTCCAAAGACCAAGTTGCACTAATTACGAGAAAATGTGTTGACTTCGTCAGGCGATCCACGACAATCCAGATAGCATCATGACCACGTTGAGTCTTCGGTAAGCCCATCATGAAATCAGTCAACATATGCTCTCACTTCCACATCGGGACGCTCAACAGCTGCAATAGAGCAGGGGGTCTCTGATGATCGGCCTTAATACGTTAGCATGTGTCACACTCGGCCACAAAACTGGAGATCTAACACTTTATCCCCACCCCAAAATATTGTCGCCTCATATCTTGATACATCTTTGTTGAGCTAAGGTGAATAGAAAATTGTGATCAATGTGCCTTGGAAGCAAAGTCCACCATCAGAACCAATCTACCATCTGACTGACTCTCAGATGCTACCTCTGCTCCAATCTGCCATCTGACTGACTCTCAAATGCTACCTCTGCTCGGTAACCCTGTAACGACTCGTTTGTTTGTTGAGCCTCGATCACCCTTGTAACAAGAGAGGGTTGAATCAACTGACTCGATAGCTATACAATAAAAGACTATAGATCGATCTCAAAATCATATGCTGTCACATGCTCAAGCATCTTCCACTCTTGAATCATTATATGCGCCACCAGGCCCCGTGGTTGACAATGGAGGGCATCCGCCACCACGTTTACCTTGCCTAAGTGGTACTGGAGATGAAAATCATAATCCTTCAGGAGCTCCATCCAATGCCTCTGTCTCGTGTTCAGCTCGGACTGAGAGAATAGGTACTTCTATCTCTTGTGGTTGGAGAAGAGCTTGAACCTAACCCCATAGAGATAGTGCCTCCACACTTTTAGTGTAAAGACGACTGCTGCTAGCTCCAAATCATGCGTGGGGTAGTTTAGCTCATAGACTTTGAGCTGGCGAGACACATAAGCCACTGGTCTCTCATGCTGTATCAGGACAGCACCCAAGCCAATACGTGAAGCATCGGTAAATACAACAGATCCATCACTCACCAAGGGAAGAGTGATTACAAGAGCAGATGTGAGGTGGTCCTTTAGCTTAATAAATGCTCGCTCACAGGCGTCGCTCCAAATAAACTCTGCGCCCTTCTGAGTAAACTTAGTCAACGGGGTTACAATATGGGAGAAGCCCTCAATGAAACATTAGTAGTAACCTGCCAAATCAAGGAAACTACAGATCTCGAACGCGTTCGTGAACTATCCCCACAGACCCACTGTCTTAACCTTCGAAGGGTCCACTGTGACACCCTCCCTCGTCACCATGTGACTGAGGAACTTCACCTCCTCCTGCCAAAACTCACACTTCTCCAACTTCGCATAAAGCTGGTGGGCACAGAGGGTCTACAATGTAATCTCTAGATGCTACTTGTGATCCTCACGGGTCCTCAAATATATCAGAATATTGTCGATGAAGACCACAACAAACTGATCAAGATACGGATGGAAGACCTCGTTCATTAACTGCATGAAGACCACAGGTGCATTGATTAGTCCGAAAGGCATGACCTGAAATTCAAAGTGACCAAAACGCGTCCTAAAAGTTGTCTTCGAGATGTCCTCCTCTTGGACCCAAATCTGATGATAACTGAAACATAAGTTAATCTTCAAAAAGAACCATGCACCCTGCAGCTGATCAAATAAGTCATCTATCCTTGAGAGTGGGTACTTGTTCTTGATCGTGACCCAGTTAAGCTCGCGGTAATCAACATAGAGCCTAAACAAGCTATCCTTCTTCCTGATGAAGAGTACCGGCACCCCCTAAGATAAACTGCTCAGATGAATGAAACCCAACTCACACAACTTGTCCAATTGTCGCTGCAGCTATCGCAACTTCATTGGTACCATACAGTATGGGGCCTTCGAGATAGGCGAGGTACTGATCACAAGATTCATTTGGACCTCAATACGTCGAGGCAGCGGCAACCTCAGAATCTCCTAGAACATGTGGGGGGAAATCGGAAACAACTAGTAACTCATCGATACACATGGCAACGGGCTCCTCAAGTGTGCGGGACATCAAACAAGAAACGACTCTCCTCTGGGCTCGGCAATGAACTGGAACAGTGGCAAGCCTGGTATATAGAATGTAATTGTCCTTGTAGAGCAATTCAAGATGGCGTGGTACTCAGCAAGCCAATCCATGCCCAGGATAACGTCGAAATCTGACATCAGCAGTGCAAATCACCAACCTAACGGGGCAAGATGAGCAAAATTGGCCCAACACTGTAGTCTTTCCCAAGGGCATCGATATGGTCAACCCTTCACTAGCAGACTCTGTCAGCAATCCAATCGGATGGCAAAATCCCTTGGAGATAAAAGAATGTGAAGCACTAGAATCAAACAAAACTCAAGCGATGCATACAGAGACTGGAAGTATACCCTCAACGACTCCTCCAAATGACTATAGATCCTATTGAGTCACGTAGAACTTACCTTGAGCTGGCTGTGGAGGTGCTTATCCCTTCTAAGAGTGCTACTACTACTGATGTCACTGAGGTGGCTTATATTGTTGTCTCTGCTTCTGTTAGGGCCTCGGCGGCTGAGGTGGCTGCAGTCATTGCTGCTACGATCGCTGATGTGGTGGAGGCTGATGTGGCCCTCTCGACTGTTGCTGCTGCTGCTGCTGAAGGTGAGGGCACTCATGCATGCAGTACCGTGTCCCACCACATCTAAAATAGGTCTCTGTAAACAGCCACTGGGGTGGCGCTGGAGGTGCCATTGGTGCTGCTGGTGCTCTGGTGGATGGATAGCTTCTGTGCCTCTATGGCTCCCGGTAATGCTGGGAACTACTAGAGGGGGCTTACTTCTTACGGTATTTCCTCTGATCTCGATTGCTTTGTGTGCCAGCCCATTCAGTCTCATAAATCTGAGCCCTCCGTACTATCGCTTGAAAAGTCAGGAGCTCATGCCCAATAACACAGCCTTGAAGACCATAACGCAACCCATTCTCAAAACGGTGGGCCTTCTGCTCCTCATCATCAGCTAAATATGGCGCAAACCTCGATAGCACCATGAAACGATCCATATATTTCACCACAGACAAGTCTCCCTGTACTAAGGTCTCAAACTCTAACGTTCGCTACTGACAAATATGGTCAGGGAACTACTGCTAGTCGAATCGGTCTACGAAATCCTCCCATGTCCAGACGAAATCAGGCCTCGCAACATGGGTAATGGAGGTCCACCAGTGCTCAGCCTCACCCTGGAGAAGAAATAGTATTAACCGGACCCATTATTGGGTCATACATGCCATCGTATCAAAAATCTTCTCCACCTCGGAGCGCCATCTCTTGGCTACTGTTAGATCTGGTTCCTGCTGGAAAAGCGAGGGATCGAGCTATCAAAACTCTCGAAGAAGGGCGCTCACATGCTCCTTCTCTACCTGGGATGGTGAAACAATGGGGTGCTTGCCCTACCCATGAAGGGCGGCTGTCACAGCCTGCAACATCTACTGTAACTAGGAGGCACTCACGGGCACGATCGGATCTACACTGGTCTCAGGTGGAGGAACGACATCCTCAGGCTAGGGAGCAGGGATTTCTGGTGGTTGAGTGAGAGTCACAGGTGGTAGAGTGGGAGCCTTAGGTGGTGGAGTGGGAGTCGCTTGAGTCGCTCTCCTGGGCGACATGTCCTATGGAAAAGAACAAAGGTACCTATCAACCTTAAGAACTCTCGAAAGCATGCACATTAGGGAACTAAATCGGAAGGTTATGTTCTCGGGACCTGGTTGTTCTGAACTTATAGCAAACATGTGATATTGTTCTCGATTATTCCCAAGTTATGCTCTGATATCGACTTCTGTCAAGCCCCAAACTCAGAAACAAGGCTTATAAAATTCTCGATCGCCGAATCCCGCACCGACAACCTCCGTAGTACCCCATTCTCAAATTCTGACACTATGTATACCAGGTTCCAATCCTGGGATCATATAAGGAGGATTTTCAACGTGAATTTATTTCGTAATAAGCATAACCATAAGCATAACCCATGAACAATAACCATAAGACACTGTCACAAAATCCACTATGATCAAAAGCTTTAAGGTACAATGCACATGAAGGGAAATATGATGATAATAATAATGAAAACTCCTGAAGCTCAACTGTATACTCCCGATGCGACTAAACTATGGTTGCGTCCTAGCGTCACCTGCACGCATCAATCTTGCATAAGCTTATAGAAAGCTTAGTGGGTGGTGAGAGTGTGTGCTCAATATAAGCATGCTCGGAATGCAATATCAGAGTAATGCAGAATCATGCTAATAAGTCCATGAATACTAATAATCGTACCAAGGCTATACGATGCAAGGCATGAATGCTATCAGCCATACCAAGGCTATGCAATGCGAGATACAACTCAAGCATACCAGTCCTCATGCAGCTCATCATTCACCTTGCTAATAGTCCACCAATACCTATCTAGCATGTCGATAGCAGACCTATTTATGAGCTAGTCATACTCACCCTAGCAATGCCCCCTACCCCCAAGCAAATAAGGCCACACTCCCTTCCAACTGATCATGACTCAGTGGGAGACACGGCCTCCTGGTATTCAGCCCTCATGCACTCATGTATCCACTCGGTCTCGATGTTGGAGTCACCTCTGGTACCATCGTGTTTAGAGATTTTCATCCAAGGACATTTATGGTGCCCCGATGTTAGTAACGACATTTTTATTGTCTGATTCTGCCATCTACGATATGCCTATGGAGGCCACAGCCCTGATGTCACTAGGGCGTACAATAATCATGTCATACAAATGCGAGGTGCATGAATCACACTATCAGTCATGTAGCAATCCTGCACGTACTGCGCACTCATGTGGTGCGACTCCACTTATCAGGGAGCCACATAAACAATTTGTCCAAAGGCATATGCTACGATCAGTCACTCCTTATATCAAGCATACATATGATATGTATAAGCATGAATCATGGAACTATACTTAAGCATGTTATATGGTGATGAACTCTATTCATAACGAAGATAGGCCTAGACGGCCTACACACAACAAGTATGGGCTTAACAATGGGCCCTAGGGAGAGTTACAATGCGGATATTTAACCATCATTGCTCTTACAATGTGAATGTCAAACCATCATTGCTCACATGGCCTGGCCCGCTATAAACATCATTACATACATCATGGTGGAATTACACATCGCAATGGACCTCACGTACATCTCATTGGGCCTCACTTATGGTCCTTATATATATCACATTGGACCTTAACCCATGGGCCTCAGATACATCACAATGGGCCTCATATACATCAAGTGGGCCACATCATTGGGTTGCACCAGTGGTCCTCATATACATCAAGTAGGCCGCATCAATGGGCTGTACCAATGGGCCTTATATACATCGAGTGGGCCATATCATTGGGCCGCACCAATGGACCTCATATACATCAAGTGGGCTGCACCAATGGGCCTTATATACATCAAGTGGGCTGTATCAGTGGGCTGCATCAATGGACCTCATATACATCAAGTGGGCCATATCAGTGGGCCGCACCAATGGGCCTCATATACATCAAGTAGGCCACATCAATGGGTCACGCCAATGGGCCTCATATACATCAAGTAGGCCGCATCATTGGGCCACACCAATGGGCCTTATATATATCAAGTGGGCCGTGTCATCTACACCATTCATCTATTTTAAGAGGATTTTCATAGAACATTACCCAAATGAATCATAACGAAAGATCATCTAGACCATACCACAAATAAAAGTGGAGATAATGATTTTCACTTTTAACAATTCATTGGGCCCACCATAACATTCAATTTCCATCCAATATGATCATATGGTCACATGGACCTGAATTAAGAGGAAGAATAAATTTCATATTGATCCAAAGCTTATGTGGCCCTAAAAACAGTTCCAACTGTAGATGTTCAAGTCTCCACTGATTTTTGTAGTGTGGTCCACCTGATAGATGGTGGGGATATCAGCAGTGGGTCCCATCCAGATGGATGGATGGCATAGGATGAAATAACATCCGGCATCCAGTGATGGACGGCTGGATAAAATACATATAACAAAGTGGCCCACCATCCAAGCAATGGACGGTGAGGATGCCACACGAACAATGGGTCCATGTGATGGTTGGCATGGATAGAACACAAACATCAATGGGGTCCACGTGGGTGGGCCCCCGGTTTGGTCCACTTGGTTGGACGACTGGATTAAATACATTCATCATGATGAGATCCATCCGTGTGGGCCACATAGCCACATGGTCCCACGTGTGGACAGCATGGATAAAATACATACATCATAGATGGGCCATAACATGTTGGAAAAGGAGAGAGAGAGAGAGGGAGAGAGAAAGAGAGAGAGATTGGCGTAGTGGAGGGACCCCACCACTATGGGCCCCTCTTTGATCATACACATACATCAAAATGGGTGCCAACATAAGTGGACCCTTAAATGGAAATCAATGGTGGATCACCCACCGATGGCACTCCTTCTTTAGCTCCTTTGACTCCTAAGCTCCTTGCCTTGCCCTTTGATGGTGGATGATGAAATTTGAAGGGTTGGATGGTGAGATGAGGGGGGTAAGAAGTTGGGTCCTCTCTTGGCTATTTTCTTTCCTTATGATTTTCTCTCATGGAAACTTGGGAAATGGTGGAGAGAATGAGAGAGGAGTGTGTGTTGTAAGAGAGAGATGGGATGGGTGGGATGGATGTTGTAAGAAAGGGTATGAGCTTAGTTGAATTTTTGGTGAGAGAGGGATGGGTGGAGAGAGAGAGTTGACTTTGGGAATGGGAGAGGGATGAGCTAGGTAAGGTTGTGTACTTGACATTGATTGATGGATTGATGTGATGTGTTGTAAAGATTCCCTCGGTATTTGTAACGCATGACATTTTCCTTGAAATAAATGTGGGCCCACAACTGCTGACATAGGCATCGTATCGCCGCACGAGATGTGGTATTAAAACCGCGGCGACGGCGCGGTCGTTAGGATACAAGTTTCAGGTCGAGTCAACTTTTATGTATAGGATGCGACGTAGGGTCATGCACAAACACCAATTATAAGTCGTGGGTTGCCGAAATTTGACCGAGAGGACCGCAGAAGCCTATGGAACAGTACGGATTAGGATATTGGCCTTACACCCTACCATGCCCAAGGGACGATGATGAACAACAAGACTTATTAATTTCACAATCTCAAATCAGGAAAAGAAGATATTCAAAGCAATTGCATATCTATTATAATTTGTCACAACAAACCATTAAAAACTAAAAATATTCCTTAATAAAGAACTAGAATCCATAAGGTTCAATAAAAATATAAATCAAAGCAAAGCAAATATCTCTATCATGATACAAGCTTCACCTCTTAGCCCTAGCTAAGAGGTTTAGCCAACCATAGACATGATTAACTAAAATTTCTTAAGAAAAGCATAAAAATAACTAAGGAGAAGAAAGATTCCCGGACGGCGGCTCCACCCTTTTGCTGCACTCCTCAAACCCTAGAAGATGCCTAGTAATATCCTAAGAACTCCTATTTATAGTTGTGAAATGCCTCCTTGTGAACCGACTTGGAAAATTTCAAAAAACGCTTCAAATTTATTCAGTCCATGCAAAATCTGTGTAACCTTTGACTAGTTAAGGGCAATCTTTGATGAGTCGAGGATTGTGTGAAATTAAATGTTCATGTTGCTGGAGTTCGAGCCGAAGTTTCTTCGACTAGCTGATGCAGAGATTAGACTGGTTGAAGGAGGGCATAGACTAGTCAAGAATCACACAAATTCACTTAAATTCTTCTATTTTTTTCATTTCTCACTTGGTTTTCTTTGATCTTTGGCATGTGAATTCTTTATTTTTGGTCTTTTAAGATTCACCCTTTAACTTGGTGATTCTTGAGCATTAAATCCATGCTTTTAGCATTCTTTTCAATTTAAGCTCTCAGATTCACCTTGCAACATAAACATATATAAAATATACCATTAAACATTATCATGTTCATAAAACTAAGATATAAATGGGGGAAAATATGTCATATTTGAGTCTCAATAGCATGCACTAAAAAATTCGAAGACAATTTGAATGGGGTCCATAGGCTGGTGTTGGGGGCACGCCGATATGAAATTGGAGATGCAACAAAAATTTGTCTGTTGTTTCAATGAAACTATAAAGAGAGAATTTGTAAGGTGATGATAGGGATTCGCCAACCTTTCAGGCAACAATTATAACCATGATTTGTTATTTTCTTATTTGTTGCATGTTTATGCATCGTTACTGCCATTGAATAAAACAGAGAGGGAGAACACATTTTACAAAGAATTTTTTTTTACATTTACAATAATGAAGTATAAGTTCAAGGTTCTCTAGATGCAGTAACACTCACTTGAAATTAGACCCATTTCCTAACTGTAAAACCTCAGGAGCCATCCTACACATGTAAAAGTAATTGAAATTCCAAGGCATGTAAGTCATAAATTACATTTACAGGGAAAACACCATCAAATAAATTACAAGTGCTATTGGAAAATAAAATATAGTTGTGGAAAAAGATCACATGTCATTAGTATGGAGTTCCTACAAAAGTATTTCTTGAATGTTGTCTATCACCCTTGTCAAACATGCAAGTTGAGACACCAAAGTCACCAAGCTTCACCATACCATTAATGTCGAGAAGGATGTTTCCAGCCTAAAAAGACAAGAATAGTCAAAGTGTCAAGTATTTTTTTAAAATCATAACAGAATAAACACATTTAGGTGAATGAACCCAACTAGTAGGATAACAGTAAGCCATTTTAAATTTAAATTTACCGTGACATCACGATGGATATGCCCATGTCGATGGAGGTACTCTAGAGCTTTAAGAGTCTCCTTTAGAATAGAACTAATTATAGACTCTTCAAATCCATCTGGATATGATATCTTCATAAGACGCAAGCAAGAACCCTCAACCATGAATAACATGACCACCTAAAAACATTGGTTAGCAACAAGTGAGCAATATGCTCTAATTACATTTAGGTGATCTATTTAAAAGTGCCCTGGTTTTTCAAATTACATGAGTGTTGAGTTAGTTTGTCAAGTGAGCCCCAAGCTGAAGATTACAAAACCAATAACTCAACTAAGAAGAAGTTCGAGCGCTCCACATAGGTAAACAAAGCCTCACTTCCCTAACCAAACCCTTGAGGTATATGACCTAATCAATAAGAACTCATCCTTACCCTCAACGGTTTTAAAAAATCCATTGGTAATCTTAGTTTTGAACACTTGGAGTATTGGAGGAAAAACATGAACTATACAGGAAAAATCAATGTCCTGATAATTGCGTCAATATGCAATCAAGGACAATTTCATTGGAATCGAACATGGTTCAATTGCATCAAAAATATGCCCATACACTCCATCAATAAACTGAACACAAGCTAGGAATTATCGATTACATCGAGTGAAGATCGGTGACATCGAAATTCAAACCTACTTCGATTAAATTGACTTAGGGCTTACTTCCTCCAAGATAGAAATACTCCAAGTATTCCTCAGTGTAATCGAACCTTCTTCGATAATATTGAGAGTAAGTTATCGAAGGTATGAAGACTGTTTAATTGCATCGATATAAGGACCAGTTTATCCAACAAGCTTTATAAGAAAATCCAATATATTTGATTGCATCGATGCTTGGTCAATGACAACAAAATTCAAATTTTGGTGACATTGAAGGTTTAATTAATTACATCAAAAAATGGACAAATTTGTCCAGCAACTAATTGGTATTGTTTAAAATGAATTTACGATGGGATCGAAACATCCCTCAATGACATCGAAGTGCACATCGATGACATTGAAGAGTGCTGTTGAGTGTGAAATATTGCATATTTCCCCCTATTTATACATTGGTTTTATAAACATGATAATGCTTAATCGATTTAATTATGCATGTTTTCATGTGTGAGGTGATTTTGAGAGCTTAAGGTGAAATTGATGCCAAAAGGAAGATTTATGCTCAAAAGATAACTAAATGAAGATTTAGAGATTTGAAAGTCATTAATGAAAAATTCACATCCTAAAGATCCAAGTAAACCAAGTGAGGAATGAAGAGAATCGAAGATTTGAAGTGAAGAAAAAAGAAAATAAATCCTGAAAATTGTCTTAAAAAAGGCATATTCCTGAAAAAATATATTTTGAAATTCCTAGTCTAAAAAATGAAAGTTCTGAGAGTCTATTTTGAGAACTATGCAGAGTGCGTAAATTTGAGGTGGTTCCTAGATTTTTCCAACTCAGTGTGAAAGTTGGAGATCCACAACTATAAATAGGACACCCTAGGATGCTTCAAAGCTTCTTCTAGGGTTTGGAAAGGGAGAGAAGGCTAAGACAGAGCGCTAAGATTGTTCTTCCACTTCGATTTCTTCATGAATTTTAGTAAATCTTTACTTTTTATTTTGTTTTTGAGTTAGCTATGACTAACTAATCTCTTAGCTAGGGCTAAGAGGTGAAGCTGTAGTTTATTTTTATGCTTCTTTTGCTTTGATTCTAATTTATGTTGAACTTCATTGATTTGTATTTTGAATTTAAAGAATATTTTCAATTTTTTATGATTTATTGTGACTTAAATTATAATAGATGTTGTGATAGCTTTGAATATCTTCTTTTCTTGTTTTGAGATTGTGAGATCACTACAAGAAATCCCACCTTTAACGATGAAAATTTTCATTGTTAAAGGTTTTAGCGTTTTAGCGACGAAAATTTTCGTCACTAAATTTGTTGCTAAAACTCTGAATCAAAAGGTTTTGACATCCAAACTATTCACAAGGTGACGTGGGCCTGGATAGGGCCCACTGTAATATTTACTTGCCATCCAAACGGACAAGACCCACGGTGATATTTTATTTTATTTTATTTATTTATTATTAAATTTTTTTATCACGTGGACAGGGAGTCCACTGGAAGGTGGTCCCCAAATCCAGTCCACCCATTATGTGTGTCCCACTTAACTGAGGGTTCAGATAAAGTTTCAGCCACATCCAAATTTCAGGTAGGCCCCACCAAGTGTTTTCATATGTTTAGGCATGTCTTCACATAATTATAAATGGTGTGGCCCACCTGAGTTCCGTATACTGCTGATATTTGGAGCATCCTCCTGGTGCGAGGGGACCCACCCAATGCATGGCGTGGATGTTCAAAATGCATCACAGTGGGGCCCACAGCTGGGGCCGTGAGCCCCAGCCTGTCCGCCACCCGCAGGCAGCGCCTGTTGCGTGCGCTGACAGTAGCAGCTGCTGCTGTCTTTATTTTATTTTTTATTTTGATTTTCGGTGGTTTTTAGTAGATGGGGCCCACATAAGCAAGATCCACTCCAGCCATTCGATTCCTCGGTCCAAGACCAACCAAAGGAGTCCAATATGCGGCCCACTTTTGGCGAATAGAAGGGTCAGGGTGGATTTTAATGGTAACGCCGCTACTTCCTATGGTATAGCCAGCCAGAAAATGGGATCAACTTCATTTCTTGGTTCAACGCCTAAAATGGGCTGAAGAGTGGAATGGACGGCGTGGATCAGACTCATGAATCAAGGTGCGGCCTGCAGGAGCAGCCCACCCTAAAAGTTATAAGTTTTTTTTTTGTGTTAGCTTGTCAGTACACACCCATTGCCACTACACACACTGTTAGCCAACGTCCAGCGTCCAGGGACGCTGGACAACTTACAGACTCACATCATTATGGTGGGTCCCACGTGGACGTGGCCCACCAATATATATGCATATACATATAATATATATATTATATTATATTATATATATATATAAATACATATTATATTATATATATTATATATATATTATATAAAATATAACACATATATATATATATACATATATATAAAAAGATGCATTGGGCCCATCCAAACAATGGATGGCGTGGATCATCACCTGGAATAGAGTGGGCCACACCGTTTGATGTAAATGGACGGGGTAGATGTAACACATATTGGTGGGATCCACACCATCACAACGAAAGAGAGAGAAATATACGGTGAGATAGAGAGGAGGGACCCCGCCACTATGGGCCCTCCATTGATACAACACATACATCAAAATGGGTCCCACAATAAGTGGGCCCTAAAGATCAAGATTTCAACGGTGGATCACCCACCTTTAAGCCTCCTCCTTGCTCTCTTGGCCTCAAATGCTCCTTGCCTTGCTTTTTGATGGAAGATTGATGGTGTGGATGAGAGATGAGAGGGTGTAGATGGAAGATGAGAAGGTGGACCACACTTGAGAGGGAGAGGAAAGCTTGGACGTTTGAGAGGCTTGAGTTGCTTGGAGATTTGAGAAATGAGAGAAAGAGAAAGGTGATATGGATGGGTGAGGTGTGATGGGTGATGGGTTGGGTTGAAAATTTGTAAAAGGGGTATGGTTGTTATTGAAATTTGGAAAAAGAGGAATGGTGAGGTGGAAAGAGGGTAGACTTTTGAAAAAGGAGGGAATGGGTTGTTGTACTTGAGGTATGAGATGCATTTATGGTTGATTGATGAGACTAATTGTAGAGATTCCCTCGAATCCGCAACGCGCGGTGTTTCTTCGGAACAAACGCAGATCGACATCTTCTTGCCTGGGTATCAGTTCGGTGCGCAAGTCACGGCGTTGGAACCGCGGCAATGACGCGGTCGCTATGATACAAGTTTCGGATCGAGCCGACATCGGTGTGCGGGACCTGGTTTAGGATCACGCGGAAGCGTCGGATACGGTGCGAAGGTTGCCGAAATTTGACCGGAAGGACCGCGGAAGCCAACGGAATGGTACGGACTAGGACACAGGTCTTACAGGTGGGCCATAACATGTTGGAAAGAGAGAGAGAGAGGGAGAGAGAAAGAGAGAGAGATTGGCGTAATGGAGGGACCCCACCACTATGGGCCCCTCTTTGATCATACACATACATCAAAATGGGTGCCAACATAAGTGGGCCCTTAAATGGAAATCAATGGTGGATCACCCGCCGATGGCACTCCTTTAGCTCCTTTAACTCCTAGGGTCCTTGCCTTGCCCTTTGACGGCGGATGATGAAGTTTGAAGGGTTAGATGGTGAGATGAGGGGGGTAGGAAGTTGGGTCCTCTCTTGACTATTTTCTTTCCTTAAGATTTTCTCTTATGAAAACTTGGGAAATGGTGGAGAGAATGAGAGAGGAGTGGGTGTTGTAAGAGAGAGATGGGATGGGTGGGATGGATGTTGTAAGAAAGGGTATGAGCTTAATTCAATTTTAAGAGAGAGAGAGGGAAGGGTGGAGAGAGAGAGTTGACTTTGGGAATGGGAGAGGGATGGGCTAGGTAAGGTTGTGCACTTGACATTGATTGATGGATTGATGTGATGTGTTGTAAAGATTCCCTCGGTATTCGTAACGCATGACATTTTCTTTAAAATAAATGTGGGCCCACAATTGCTGGCTTAGGCATCGTATCGGCGCGCGAGATGTGACATTAGAACCACGGCGACGGCGCGGTCTCTAGGATACAAGTTTCAAGTCGGGTCAACTTTTATGTACAGGATGTGACTTATGGTCATGCACAAACACCAATTACAAGTCGTGGGTTGCCAAAATTTGACCGGGAGGACCGCTGAAGCCTGTAGAACAGTACAGACTAGGATACTAGCCTTACACACTACCATGCCCAAGGGACGATGATGAACAACAGGACTTATTAATTTCACAATCTCAAATCAGAAAAAGAAGATATTCAAAGCAATTGCATATATATTATAATTTGTCACAACAAACCATTAAAAACTAAAAATATTCTTTAATAAAAAAACTAGAATCCATTAGGTTCAATAAAAATATGAATCAAAGTAAAGCAAATATCTCAATCATGCTACAAGCTTCACCTCTTAGCCCTAGCTAAGAGGTTTAGCCAACCATAGACATTATTAAATTAAAATCTCTTAAGAAAAGCATAAAAATAACTAAGGAAAAGAAGAGAGATTCCTGGACGGCGGCTCCACCCTTTTGGTCTACTCCTTAAACCTTAGAAGATGCCTAGGAATTTCCTAAGAACTCCTGTTTATAGTTGTGAAATGCCTCCTTGTGAACCGACTTGGAAAAATTCAAAAACTGCTTCAAATTTATGCAGTCCATGCAAAATCTACGTAACCTTTGACTAGTCAAGGACAATCTTCGATGAGTCGAGGATTGCGCAAATTTAAATGTTCATGTTGTTGGAGTTCGAGCAGAAGTTTCTTCGACTAGTCGAGGTAGAGCTTAGACTGGTTGTAGGAGGGCATAGACTAGTCAAGAATCACGCAAATTCACTTAAAATCTTCTATTTTCTTCATTTCTCACTTGGTTTTCTTCAATCTTTGGCATGTGAATTCTTCATTTTTGGTCTTCTAAGATTCACCCTTTAGCTTGGTGATTCTTAAGCATTAAATCCATGCTTTTAGCATTCTTTTCAATCCAAGCTCTCAGATTCACCTTGCAACACAAACATATATAAAATATACCATTAAACATTATCATGTTCATAAAACTAAGATATAAATGGGAGAAACTATGTAACATTTGAGTCTCAACAGCATGCACTAAAAAATTCGAAGACAATTTGAATGGGGTCCATAGGCTGGTGTTGGGGGCACGCCATATGAAATTGGAGATACAACAAAAATTTGTCCATTGTTTCAATAAAACTATAAAGAGAGAATTCGTAAGGTGATGATAGGGATTCGCCAACCTTTCAGGTAACAATTATAACCATGATTTGTTAATTTCTTATTTGTTACATGTTTATGCATCGTTACTGCTGTTCAATAAAACAGAGAGGGAGAACACATTTTACAAAGAATTTTTTTACATTTACAATAATGAAGTATAAGTTCAAGGTTCTCTAGATGCAACAACACTCACTTGAAATCAGACCCATTTCCTAACTGTAAAGCCTCAGGAGCCATCCTGCACATGTAAAAGTAATTGAAATTCCAAGGCATGTAAGTCATAAATTACATTTACAGGGAAAACACCATCAAATAAATTACAAGTGCTATTGGAAAATAAAATATAATTGTGGAAAAAGGTCACATCTCATTAGCATGGAGTTCCTACAAAAGTATTTCTTGAATGTTGTCTATCACCCTGGTCAAACATGCAAGCTGAGACACCAAAGTCACCAAGCTTCACCATACCATTAATGTCGAGAAGGATGTTTCCAGCCTAAAAAGACAAGAATAGTCAAAACGTCAAGTATTTTTTAAAAATCATAACAGAATAAACACAATTAGGTGAATGAACCCAACTAGTAGGATAACAGTAAGCCATTTTGAATTTAAATTTGACATCACGATGGATATGCCCATGTCGATGGAGGTACTTTAGAGCTTTAAGAGTCTCCTTTAGAATAGAACTAATTATAGACTCTTCAAATCCATCTGGATATGATATCTTCATAAGACGCAAGCAAGAACCCTCAACCATGAATGACATGACCACCTAAAAACATTGGTTAGCAACAAGTGAGCAATATGCTCTAATTACATTTAGGTGATATATTTAAAAGTGACCTGGTTTTTCAAATTACATGAGTGTTGAGTTAGTCTGTCAAGTGAGCCCCAAGCTGAAGATTACAAAACCAAGAACTCAACTAAGAAGAAGTTCAAGCACTGCACATAGGTAAACAAAGCCTCACTTCCTTAACCAAACCCTTAAGGTATATGACTTGATCAATAAGAACTTAGCCTTACCCTCAACGGTTTTAAAAAATCCATTGGTAATCTTAGTTTTGAACACTTGGAGTATTGGAGGAAAAACATGAACTATATAGGAAAAATCAATGTCCTGACAATTGCATCGATATGCAATCAAGGACAATTTCAATGGAATCGAACATGGTTCATGTCATGCCCCAGACTCAGTAACCAGACTCACAAGGAACCCAACGGCCGGTTCTGGCCGCAACAGCCTCCGTAGTACCCCATTCTCGGCTCTTGAGGTAGGTTCCGATCCTGGGATCCTACAAGGAGAATTTTCATAACAGTATAATCATTTTCAATGCGAGCATACCCAAGATCACAGCAAGTACATCTCAGGATAACAAAGGCACACATCACAAAATTCACTAAAAATTTGAACTTTTACAATCATCCAAAAGGTCCAGAAGGACATACATGAGAATAAAAGGAAAAGAGAGAGAGATCAACAACACTGGAGTCCTCACTGCTCAACTCTACTCCACGCTCTGCTGCTACGGCGCCTACCTAGAGTCTCCTGCACGCATCAATCGTGCATAAGCTTATAAAAGCTTAGAGGGTGGTGTAAGTGTGTGACAATGATGCACAGAAGAATAGTAGGAGGTATAAGGAGAGAAGCATGATCAATGAATATATCACTAGTCTTACCAACGCTTACCATGAACGCGATGTAATAAGTAATGGGTGTCATACCAAGGCAACGTATGAAGGAGGGCTTGTACAGCGAATGTTAATGCGATGCAAGTAATGTCAGTGCTCATATCCAAACCATAAGTCAAGTACATTTTCAATCATAAGAAAATCACCGGGGTCCATTATATTGCTGAATGACTGCCGCTATGCAGACCCCGCATAGTCAAACGAGTGTAAGAGACCTCACTATCCCCGTGTGGACAACCAATCACCAACAAGGCCTGAAGGTAGCGGACCCATTTACGAGCTGGTCAGACTCAGTCTAGCAATGCCTCCTCACACCAGGCAGGTAAGGCCACACCCCTATCCAACCGACTACACGACAATGAGAGTCGCGGCCTAACTATATAAGGCCCTCGTGCGCTCATGTATTCCACTCGGTCACGGCGTTGGAGCAGATCCTTGGTACCATGAAAATTTTGAGAATTTCACCCATGAGCATCCTATGCACCCGGTATGCTCAACTAATATTTTCGGTGTCCACACATACGGCCATCCACGAATACCCCTGTGGAGGCAAGGCCCTGATGAAGTAAGGGCGGATATCCACAAGATATGCAATGTCAGATGCAAGAATCACACAATCACACATGCATCAATTTCAAGTATCCATCTCTTGAGGAGATAGCAACATGTCCTACACAATGACACAGCCATGGCCAATCATACCTCAACCAATCATGCATATGATGCGTATGGGAGTGGGCCATGAAGATGAATAAGGGTGCCGATGAGGTGAAGATGAACTCTTTACTTAACAATGAAGGGTCTAGGTACTTAACCAATTTCTCATAAGGAATACAACCTCTAGTGGGGGCCCATACACCTGGGGTAGCCCACGAGACTAAGGACCTAGACTAAGGACCACGAGAACAATGATATAGGCCTAAATAGATGAAACGAGCCTAGTAAGGGTCTATGGTGGGCCTTTAACCACTCATAGAAGCCCATAGGCCTACCTTAGGGCCACCAATGTGGACATCCAACCACAATTGGTCCCTAAGAGGTAGCTCATCCCTAATTGATTACGGATCAAGGCCCAAGGCCCACGCAACATCAGAAATAAGAAACGGACAGCCATAATCATATCACAAATACTCATGTTGGGCTTCAGAAAGGCGGCCCAAGGCTTATCTACAACATGGGTCATAGGGAAACACACATAGCCCAACCCATATATACCACTATGGGCCCATAGGGGAAAGGTTAAGGCCCAACATAAAGGCCACTAATCTCATATATTGTGGTGGCCTAGTGGGCAATCCATTGCTCAAACCACATGGGCAAATGTCATGCTCTTAGTCAAGTAAGTTGGGCCTACAACCCAGCCCAAGTATTAAAGTTGATTAGGTGGGCAACCAAGGGCCCATCTACTTGTGTAATCCGGCCCACTAACCCAACACAATATTATGGTCAAAATGGCCCATGAGTTCAATGGGCCTATCTGAAAAGTCCCAGCCCAATTGGGCCTAAAGAGTTCAACAACTAGTTACATTCACGGACCCAAATTAAAATTCAACTGTAGTGGGCCTCAAAAGTACATTTATTAAGCCCAAAATTTAAGGAACCAAAGGTATAAATTATTCCCTCTAAGATCTTCACAATGTGGTGGGCCTCACTCCTTAAAATTTCAGCCCAAAGGCCAAGTATAATTATAACATGTTGCTGTCTTAAATTTGGGCACTCCATTGGAGTGGGTCCAGGGCCTCTAAAACTCTGGAAATTGAGGGCCAAGGTCCCTCATCATGCATACAATGAGAGGTAACCCAAAAAGGTGGCCCACCATCAGAGAAAATATTTTTGAATTATGGTTTTATTAAGGCATGTTGTTGGACTGTACAGCAGAAAATCTGGCAATCCAACTATCTTTGCCCATTCTTTTGGACGCCCAAATGAGGTCCGTTGGAGCTGAAATTTTACAGAGTGACACTACCATAGGTGGGACACACCCCTACAAAATTTCAAAAATTTTGGACATCTGTAAATATTTTAATTCATTTAAAGAAATCCATCTCTCCTGAAAATCAGATTGATTTGGACGCTGTGTTATAATGGGCCGAAATGGAAATCAATGGTGGATCACCCGCCGATGGCACTCCTTTAGCTCCTTTAACTCCTAGGGTCCTTGCCTTGCCCTTTGACGGCGGATGATGAAGTTTGAAGGGTTAGATGGTGAGATGAGGGGGGTAGGAAGTTGGGTCCTCTCTTGACTATTTTCTTTCCTTAAGATTTTCTCTTATGAAAACTTGGGAAATGGTGGAGAGAATGAGAGAGGAGTGGGTGTTGTAAGAGAGAGATGGGATGGGTGGGATGGATGTTGTAAGAAAGGGTATGAGCTTAATTCAATTTTAAGAGAGAGAGAGGGAAGGGTGGAGAGAGAGAGTTGACTTTGGGAATGGGAGAGGGATGGGCTAGGTAAGGTTGTGCACTTGACATTGATTGATGGATTGATGTGATGTGTTGTAAAGATTCCCTCGGTATTCGTAACGCATGACATTTTCTTTAAAATAAATGTGGGCCCACAATTGCTGGCTTAGGCATCGTATCGGCGCGCGAGATGTGACATTAGAACCACGGCGACGGCGCGGTCTCTAGGATACAAGTTTCAAGTCGGGTCAACTTTTATGTACAGGATGTGACTTATGGTCATGCACAAACACCAATTACAAGTCGTGGGTTGCCAAAATTTGACCGGGAGGACCGCTGAAGCCTGTAGAACAGTACAGACTAGGATACTAGCCTTACACACTACCATGCCCAAGGGACGATGATGAACAACAGGACTTATTAATTTCACAATCTCAAATCAGAAAAAGAAGATATTCAAAGCAATTGCATATATATTATAATTTGTCACAACAAACCATTAAAAACTAAAAATATTCTTTAATAAAAAAACTAGAATCCATTAGGTTCAATAAAAATATGAATCAAAGTAAAGCAAATATCTCAATCATGCTACAAGCTTCACCTCTTAGCCCTAGCTAAGAGGTTTAGCCAACCATAGACATTATTAAATTAAAATCTCTTAAGAAAAGCATAAAAATAACTAAGGAAAAGAAGAGAGATTCCTGGACGGCGGCTCCACCCTTTTGGTCTACTCCTTAAACCTTAGAAGATGCCTAGGAATTTCCTAAGAACTCCTGTTTATAGTTGTGAAATGCCTCCTTGTGAACCGACTTGGAAAAATTCAAAAACTGCTTCAAATTTATGCAGTCCATGCAAAATCTACGTAACCTTTGACTAGTCAAGGACAATCTTCGATGAGTCGAGGATTGCGCAAATTTAAATGTTCATGTTGTTGGAGTTCGAGCAGAAGTTTCTTCGACTAGTCGAGGTAGAGCTTAGACTGGTTGTAGGAGGGCATAGACTAGTCAAGAATCACGCAAATTCACTTAAAATCTTCTATTTTCTTCATTTCTCACTTGGTTTTCTTCAATCTTTGGCATGTGAATTCTTCATTTTTGGTCTTCTAAGATTCACCCTTTAGCTTGGTGATTCTTAAGCATTAAATCCATGCTTTTAGCATTCTTTTCAATCCAAGCTCTCAGATTCACCTTGCAACACAAACATATATAAAATATACCATTAAACATTATCATGTTCATAAAACTAAGATATAAATGGGAGAAACTATGTAACATTTGAGTCTCAACAGCATGCACTAAAAAATTCGAAGACAATTTGAATGGGGTCCATAGGCTGGTGTTGGGGGCACGCCATATGAAATTGGAGATACAACAAAAATTTGTCCATTGTTTCAATAAAACTATAAAGAGAGAATTCGTAAGGTGATGATAGGGATTCGCCAACCTTTCAGGTAACAATTATAACCATGATTTGTTAATTTCTTATTTGTTACATGTTTATGCATCGTTACTGCTGTTCAATAAAACAGAGAGGGAGAACACATTTTACAAAGAATTTTTTTACATTTACAATAATGAAGTATAAGTTCAAGGTTCTCTAGATGCAACAACACTCACTTGAAATCAGACCCATTTCCTAACTGTAAAGCCTCAGGAGCCATCCTGCACATGTAAAAGTAATTGAAATTCCAAGGCATGTAAGTCATAAATTACATTTACAGGGAAAACACCATCAAATAAATTACAAGTGCTATTGGAAAATAAAATATAATTGTGGAAAAAGGTCACATCTCATTAGCATGGAGTTCCTACAAAAGTATTTCTTGAATGTTGTCTATCACCCTGGTCAAACATGCAAGCTGAGACACCAAAGTCACCAAGCTTCACCATACCATTAATGTCGAGAAGGATGTTTCCAGCCTAAAAAGACAAGAATAGTCAAAACGTCAAGTATTTTTTAAAAATCATAACAGAATAAACACAATTAGGTGAATGAACCCAACTAGTAGGATAACAGTAAGCCATTTTGAATTTAAATTTGACATCACGATGGATATGCCCATGTCGATGGAGGTACTTTAGAGCTTTAAGAGTCTCCTTTAGAATAGAACTAATTATAGACTCTTCAAATCCATCTGGATATGATATCTTCATAAGACGCAAGCAAGAACCCTCAACCATGAATGACATGACCACCTAAAAACATTGGTTAGCAACAAGTGAGCAATATGCTCTAATTACATTTAGGTGATATATTTAAAAGTGACCTGGTTTTTCAAATTACATGAGTGTTGAGTTAGTCTGTCAAGTGAGCCCCAAGCTGAAGATTACAAAACCAAGAACTCAACTAAGAAGAAGTTCAAGCACTGCACATAGGTAAACAAAGCCTCACTTCCTTAACCAAACCCTTAAGGTATATGACTTGATCAATAAGAACTTAGCCTTACCCTCAACGGTTTTAAAAAATCCATTGGTAATCTTAGTTTTGAACACTTGGAGTATTGGAGGAAAAACATGAACTATATAGGAAAAATCAATGTCCTGACAATTGCATCGATATGCAATCAAGGACAATTTCAATGGAATCGAACATGGTTCATGTCATGCCCCAGACTCAGTAACCAGACTCACAAGGAACCCAACGGCCGGTTCTGGCCGCAACAGCCTCCGTAGTACCCCATTCTCGGCTCCTGAGGTGGGTCCGATCCTGGGATCCTACAAGGAGGATTTTCATAACAGTATAATCACTTTCAATGCGAGCATACCCAAGATCACAGCAAGTACATCTAAGAATAACAAAGGCACACATCACAAAATCCACTAAAAATTTAAACTTTTACAATCATCTAAAAGGTCCAAAAGGACATACATGAGAATAAAAGGAAAAGAGAGAGAAATCAGCAACACTGGAGTCCTCACCGCTACTCTACTCCACGCTCTGCTACTTTGGCGCCTACCTAGAGTCTCTTGCACGCATCAATCGTGCATAAGCTTATAGAAGCTTAGAGGGTGGTGTAAGTGTGTGACAATGGTGTACAGAAGAATAGCGGGAGGTATAAGGAGAGAAGCATGATCAATGAACATATCACTAATCTTACCAAGGCTTCACATGAATGCGATGTAATAAGTAATGGGTGCCATACCAAGGCAATGTATGAAGGGGGGCTTGTACAGCCAATGCTAATGCGATGCAAGTAATGTCAGTGCTCATATCCAAACCATAAGTCAAGTACATTTTCAATCATAAGGAAATCACCGGGGTCCATTACACTGCTGAATGACTGCCGCTCTGCAGACCCCGCACAGTCAAACGAGCGTAAGAGACCTCACTACCCGCCTGTGGACAACCAATCACCAACAAGGCCTGAAGGTAGCGGACCCATTTACGAGCTGGTCAGACTCAGCCTAGCAATGCCTCCTCACACCAAGCAGGTAAGGCCACACCCCTATCCAACCGACTACACGACAGTGGGAGTCGCGGCCTAATGGTATAAGGCCCTCGTGCGCTCATGTATTCCACCCGGTCACGGCGTTGGAGCAGATCCTTGGTACCATGGAAGTTTTGAAATTTTCACTCATGGGCATCTTATGCACCCGGTATGCTCAACTAATATTTCCGGTGTCCACACATACGGCCATCCACGAATACCCCTGTGGAGGCAAGGCCCTGATGAAGTAAGGGCGGATATCTACAAGATATGCAATGTCAGATGCATGAATCACACAATCACACATGCATCAATTCCAAGTATCCATCTCTTGAGGAGATAGCAACATGTCCTACACAATGACACAGCCATGGCCAATCATACCTCAACCAATCATGCATATGATGCGTATGGGAGTGGGCCATGAAGATGAATAGGGGTGCCGATGAGGTGAAGATGAACTCTCTACTTAACAATGAAGGGTCTAGGTACTTAACCAATTCCTCATAAGGAATACAACCTCGAGTGGGGGCCCATATACCTGGGGTAGCCCACAAGACTAAGGACCTAGACTAAGGACCACGAGACTAATGGTATAGGCCTAAATAGATGAAACGGACCTAGTAAGGGTCTATGGTGGGCCTTTAACCACCATAGAAGCCCATGGGCCTACCTTAGGGCCACCAATGTGGACATCCAACCACAATTGGTCCCTAAGAGTTAGCCCATCTCTAATTGATTATGGATCAAGGCCCAAGGCCCACGCAACATCCGAAATAAGAAACGGGCAGCCATAATCATAACACAAATACTCATGTTGGGCTTCAGAAAGGCGGCCCAAGGCCTATCTACAACATGGGTCCAAGGGAAACACACATAGCCCAACCCATATATACCACTATGGGCCCATAGGGGAAAGGATAGGGCCCAACATAAAGGCCACTAATCCCATATATTGTGGTGGCCTAGTGGGCAACCCATTGCTCAAACCACATGGGCAAATGTCATGCTCTTAGTCAAGTAAGTTGGGCCTACAACCCGGCCCAAGTATTAAAGTTGATTTGGTGGGAAACCAAGGGCCCATCTACTTGTGTAATCTGGCCCACTAACCCAACACAATATTATGGTAAAAATGGCCCATGAGTTCAATGGGCCTATCTGAAAAGTCCCAGCCCAATTGGGCCTAAAGAGTTCAACAACTAGTTACATTCACGGACCCAAATTAAAATTCAACTGTAGTGGGCCTCAAAAGTACATTTATTAAGCCCAAAATTTAAGGAACCAAAGGTATAAATTATTCCCTCTAAGATCTTCACAATGTGGTGGGCCTCACTCCTTAAAATTTCAGCCCAAAGGCCAAGCATAATTATAACATGTTGTTGTCTTAAATTTGGGCACTCCATTGGAGTGGGTCCAGGGCCTCTAAAACTCTGGAAATTGAGGGCCAAGGTCCCTCATCATGCATACAATGAGAGGTAACCCAAAAATGTGGCCCACCATCAGAGGAAATATTTTTTTGAATTATGGTTTTATTAAGGCATATTGTTGGACTGTACAGCAGAAAATCTGGCAATCCAACTATCTTTGCCCATTCTTTTGGATGCCCAAATGAGGCCCGTTGGAGCTGAAATTTTACAGAGTGACACTAACATAGGTGGGACACACCCCTAAAAAATTAGAAATTTTTGGACATCTATAAATATTTTAATTCATTTAAAGAAATCCATCTGTCCTGAAAATCGGACTGATCTGGACGCCATGTTATAATGGGCCGGTCCAGTCATCACTATGGTGTGTATAGGTGTCCATTGGCCTCAAAATTTTGTACGTGGGTCCTACCATGGGTGGTTCACCTTTATGTAAATTTTTATAATTTTTTCACACCCAAAACTATTTTAATAAATTTTGGAATTCTAACCTATCCAGGGTGGATTGCTGCTGGAACAGTGCAGAAAATCCAGACTGTCCACCTCACTTGGACCACACCTTTGGGACCCCTATGAATGTCAGATTGGGCTGAAATTTGGGAGACATCAAGATGAGATGGTTATGAATAGTCCCTCAAACAGTCCCAAAATCTGGTCCAAAATCAACCAGAAACTGTCCAGAAAATTCTGGACAGCAACATGTACTTGGATAAAATTAATTATATAAGCTAAATAAAAAGGGGAATACTCCAAGAACTAGGTGCTATGGCCCTCCCTAGTGGGCCCCACAAATGTCCAAAACAAATTCCAAGGTTACCACACTTGCATGCATCAATAAAGGTCAGCAAATGGGACACCCAACCATAGTGTAGGTGGGTATGGATGTCCCACCCTGGCTGGACTTTTCTGGACTGTCCAGGCCCACTAAGTGGACCACACACATCATCAGCAATCATAGGAAAGGTAGAATAAGAGAAATAAAAATATTTCGGCCATTGGGAGAAGGCTCCGTCACTATTGAGCCTTCCCCAACACAATCACACTCATACATTGCATTTTCATCTATATTTCACCATGGATCTTCATCATGCATAATCTACACTTGAGATGAATGGATGAGATACCATCTCAACCATGATGCAAGGGTCTAGATGACCCATCAAGTTATGAAATGTGTAGAACCCTCCATGATGGGGTCAATCAAGAGGAAACCCCATGCATGGGACATGCATGCATAAGATGGACCATTTGGCCACATCCAAGGAATTGTGTAGGATCTCCACCATTGATTGGTAGGTCCTATACTTTTTGAATGAAAGAAGAAGAAGATCTACACTATGGAAGGGATATTGCATGGAATAAAGAAGCACCCACTTAAATATCTTCACCAAAACTTGGATCACCAAGCTCCAAATGCTCCAAGGAACCAAGATAGATGGATGAGATGGGTTTTTAATGGATGGATTAAGAGGAAAAAGGAGGAGAAGGGGCTGGAGAATTTGGAAATTTTTAGAGGAATGTTGCTAGGGAAGAAGAGAAGAGAGAGAGAAATGAGAGGGAAAGAGAGAAAAATCTCTTTTAAGCTAAGTAATCATGAGTTTCTTACCTAGGATAGAGAAGAGAAATCATGGTAATAGGGAGTTAGAAACAATGTTGTAGGGTTAGTAGACTTTTTGGGTTAGCGGGTGGTGTTTTAGAGATGGGTGGTGTAGGGATAGGGCCTAGGTAGTGTGTGTGTGTAGTGTGTGTTGAAAATAGTGTAGTGTGTGTTGGAAATAGTTTCAAGAGATGGGACCTACCTAGAAATCCATGCACACCACCCCTAGGTGGGCCGCATGATCATGATAAAGGGCTTAGAAAATGAAATGCACCCAACTTACGATCTACACATCGGATGGATGCACAAGACACGCCGTTGGAACCGCGGTGACAATGCGGTCACAGTGGTATAGGTCTCAACTCGATCTGAGTCGGGTCTTCATGACTGGGCTCATGGATGACCGCAAACACTACCCAAGGGTCACGGGTCACCGGGATTCGACTGGTATGACCGCGGGATCAAGATGGATGGAATGCATACTCACACACACACATGCACACATACGAACTCGGGTCGGGTCTCACAACATGGGTCTCAAATACATCGAAAACATGCCCATACAGTCCATCAATAAACTGAACACAAGCTAGGAATTATCGATTGCATCGACTGAAGATTGATGACATCGAAATTCAAACCCACTTCGATTAAATTGACTTAGAGCTTACTTCCTCCAAGATAGAAATACTCCAAGTATTCCTCAGTGTAATCGAACCTTCTTCGATAATATCGAGAGTAAGTTATCGATGGCATGATGACTGTTTGATTGCATTGATATAAGGACCAGTTTATCCAACAAGCTTTATAAGAAAATCCAATATATTCGATTGCATCGATGCTTGGTCGATGACATCGAAATTCAATTTTTGGTGACATCGAAGGTCTAATTAATTGCATCAAAAAGTGGACAAATCTGTCCAGCAACTAATTGGTATTGTTTAAAAGGAATTTACGATGGGATCGAAACATCCCTCAATGACATCGAAGTGCACATCGATGACATTGAAGAGTGTTGTTTAGTGTGAAATATTGCATATTTCCCCCCTATTTATACATTAGTTTTATAAAAATAATAATACATAATCGATTTAATTATGCATGTTTTCACGTGTGAGGTGATTTTGAGAGCTTAAGGTGAAATTGATGCCAAAAGGAAGATTTATGCTCAAAGGATAACTAAATGAAGATTTGAAGATTTGAAAGTCATTAATGAAAAATTCACATCCTAAAGATCCAAGTAAACCAAGTGAGGAATGAAGAGAATCGAAGATTTGAAGTGAAGAAAAAGAAAATAAATCATGAAAATTGTCCTTAAAAAAGCATATTCCTGAAAAAATATATTTTGAAACTCCGAGTCTAAAAAATGAAAGTTCTAAGAGTCTATTTTGAGAACTGCACAGAGTGCGTAAATTTGAGGTGGTTCCTGGAATTTTCCAACTCGGTGCGAAGTTGGAGTTCCACAAGTATAAATAGGACACCCTAGGAGGCTCTAAAGCATCTTCCAGGGTTTGAAAAGGGAGAGAAGGCCAAGGTAGAGCGCTAAGATCGTTCTTCTACTTCGATTTCTTCATGAATTTTAGTAAATCTTTTACTTTTTCTTTTATTTTTGAGTTAGCTATGACTAACTAATCTCTTAGCTAGGGCTAAGAGGTGAAGCTATAGTTTATTTTTATGCTTCTTTTGCTTTGATTCTAATTTATGTTGAACTTCATTGATTTGTATTTTGAATTTAAGGAACATTTTCAATTTTTTATGATTTATTATGACTTAAAATTATAATAGTTGCTGTGATAGCTTTGAATATCTTCTTTTCTTATTTTGAGATTGTCATATCACTACAAGAAATCCCACCTTTAATGATGAAAATTTTCTTCGCTAAAAGCCAAATTTTCGTAAATAAAACTTTTAGCGACGAAAATTTTCGTCACTAAATTTGTTGCTAAAACTCTGAATCAAAAGGTTTTTATCGATGAAAATTTTTAATCATCGGCAAAGGCAAGCTTTTTTTGTCGCTAAAAAAACTTTTACCAATAAATTATTTCGTCGCTAAAAAACTTTTCCAAAACTTTTAGTGACGAATATTTTCGCCGCTAAAAAATAAATCTTAAACTTTTAGCGACGATATATTTCGTTGCTAAAAATAATTACAAAACTTTTAGTGACAAATATTTTCGTCGCTAAAAAATAAATGTTAAACTTTTAGCGATGATAGTTTTCATCGCTAAAAACAATTACAAAACTTTTAGTGAAGAAAATTTTCGTCGCTAAAAAATAAATGTTAAAATTACCAAACTTTTAGCGACGAAAATTTTCTTCACTAAAAAATAAATGTTAATCGTTTAGAGACGATAGTATTCGTCGCTAAAAATAATTCCAAAATTTTTAGCGACAAACATTTTCGTCGCTAAAAAATACATAAAAACTTTTACCAACGAAAATTTTCATAGGTAAAAAGTTTATAAAACCTTTACCTATGAAAATTTTCGTAGGTAAAAGTCTCTTTAAAAAAAAAAAATCCAGCACAAAATATTCCACAAAAAAAATCCTGATATACACCTCTTATATAATATATTCCATCATATTCATCCTGATATACACCTCTTATATAATATATTTCATCATATTCACATTCACATCCATCTAAACCCAAACTAGTAAATCCATCCAAACATAAACTACATTCATCTAAACACAAACAAATCCATCTAAACATAAATTACATTCATCCAAACACAAACAATCTTATCCACATCACATTCATTCACGCATAAATACATATAAGCTTAACATCATAAACAAAAATACCCTAAACCTTAACCTTAACCTAAACCTAAAACCTATAACCTAAACCTAAACCTTAACCTAAACCTAACCTATGACATATAAGTTTAGGTTTAGGAAATTGGGATCGGGTTTAGGTTTGGGTTTTCAAGTTTAGGTTTAGGTTTAGGTTAGGGAGTTGAGATTAGGATTAAGTGTAGGTTTAGGTTTAGGGATTTGAGAATACATTAAGGTTTAGGTTTAGGAAATCACGTTCGGGTTATAGGCTTAGGTTTAGGTTAGGTTATAGGTTAAGGTTTAAGAAAATGAGTTTAGGTTATAGGTTTAAGTTATAAGTTAAGGTTATAGGTTAAGGTTTAGGTTATAGGTTAAGTTTTAGGTTTAGGCTTAGGTTTAGGTTAAGGTTATATAGGTTAAGGTTTAGGTTATAGGTTATATAGGTTATAAGTGTTTTTTCAAAAATTCAAAACACCCTTTAACGATGAAAATTTTCGTCGCTAAAGGTAGCTTTTAGCTACGAAATTAATTTCATCACTAAAAGGAAACATCTTGACTTTTTTGTTTTTTCAAAAATTCAAAACACCCTTTGGCGATGAAAATTTTCGTCGCTAAAGGTAGCTTTTAGCTACAAAATTAATTTTGTCACTAAAAGGAAACTTTTCGATTTTTGTTTTTCAAAAATTCAAAACACCCTTTAGCGACGAAAAATTTCGTCGCTAAAGGTGGCTTTTAGCTGCGAAATTAATTTCGTTGCTAAAAGGAAACTTTTTAATTTTTTTATTTTTTCAAAAATTCAAAACACCCTTTAGCAATGAAATTTTTTGTCACTAAAACTCTTAGCGGGAAAATTTTCACAATAGCGGGAAAATTACTATTAGCGACGAAAATTGTCGTCGCTAAAAATGACTTTTAGCTACGAATTTACAATTTCGTCACTAAAAGTAAACTTTTAGTGACAAAAATTATTTTCATCGCTAAAAGTCATTTTTGACGATGAAAAAAAGTTCCGCCGCTAAAAGTTTCGTCGCTAAAAACCCTCTTTCTTGTAGTGGATTGGTAAAACTTGTGATTTACCATCATCTCCTGGGCATGGTGAATGCATGAATTTCCTTCCAATCATCACAATACTCCTTCATTGAGGACTAGATTAAAGAAAAGTTCATATATTTGATTTAATTGTTGCATCTTCCAATTGGACAGGATATGACTCTTATTCCAATTGCGTTTGTTGAATCAAGTAAGATAATATCCTGATAGCTACAAGTGGATCCTTGACGCTCTAGTTTCCTATTAATTATTGATACTTTATTCACAATTCCTCTCAACTATTCCAAAATTAAATTTAGATTTTCTTTCTAGTTCTAGTTCTAGTTATTTTCAGATTACATACAAGTTTAGTCCTTGTGGATTTGACCTCGGTTTCATCGAGTTATTACTACATCATGACCCTGCACTCGAGGTTGTGAACAAGATTTTGGCATCGTTGTTGGGGATTACGGCTATGTTATTATGAGATTAATTGGTATTAAAATTAGGTTAACATTAGGGTTAACCTTTTTTTAAGTTAAGATTTTTTTATTTTTTTTTTGAAATTGTTTTTAGAAACTAACATTGTTTTCTGTTTTGTAGGATCTTAACATAGCAACTCCAATTCGGTAACCTCTTTCCAATTCTCTCTTTCTTTTCTAGATTTCTTATTTTCTTTAGTTTTCTTTCTTCTAGGTTTTAGTTGTTTGCTGCTTAAGGATTGTGCATGTTTCATGCCTAATTGGGTTTGTGATAACACTCTCCATCTCTTAAGTGAAGGAGGATTAGTCGAAGGGTTGTCTATCCAACAAAGGATTAAACACCACTTGAGATCCTCTTAGTTAATTGAAGTAATGGCTGCAAATCAACCTCAACCTCTAGTTGAGGAGGTTCAAGATGAGAATTAAGTGCAAAATGATCCCTCACCTTGTACTTTGTGAAATTATTTATAACTGGCAAGAGTGAGTACGCCTTCCTACATGGTGTTTCCACTTAATGCAGAAAACGTGGATGTTAAACCTGGAGTGATACAACTCCTTCCTAAATTCCATGGACTAGACTGTGAAAGTCCATAGTTGAACATCAAAGAGTTTAATGAGATAGTCGCCACATTACACTTTCCAAATGTAAGTGCTATGATGTTTAAAGCATACTTCACACTTTGTTTGTCAAATTTCATTTAAGACAAAACATCTTATCAAGTGATCTTCGAGTATGATTCAAGATCAATGTTCAAAGCAAATTCAAGTTCTAGTAGAAGATCAAGCTCAAGATAAAGTTGAAGATCAAGCTTGAAAGACAACATGAAGTCAAGATCTACTAATGTTCTAGTAGAAGATCAAGCTCCTTAGGGAAGTTTAAGTCTCTAATCTACTTTAAGATAATGAAGTTCAATCCACACAGGTATTATGAACCCTAGAAAGACCTTAGGTCCAGGTGCTTTCAAAATGTAAGTGCTTATACTTAAAGCACATTTTAGTTTGCTAAAATTTGTAGTCTGGTTACAATCACAAGATCGAACTAAAGACAAGCTATCAACTCGATCAAGCATTTAGAAGAAAGGCTCAACATCTCAAAGTAAGACTATTCATGATTTGAGGTTCAGAACACTTCATATGAGTCAACTTAAAGGTTAAGTGTATTTCACTCATGCATATTTATAATCATATTTTATGTTAAATATACTCAAGTTAGGCCAGCCCAAAGTCCGATTCAGCTAGCCTAACCATTTGGGCCAACCCTACAATATTTGGTCAAAAAGGCAGATCTAAAAGATCTTTTTGCGGTAGGTTCGGCCAGCCCAACTTGCTTTTAGCCAGCCCAAGGTGGTATCAATCAAGTTTCCAGCAATGGAACAAAATTGGATTTTGGACCAGTTAGGCCAGCCAAACCTCCTGCTTGGCTAGCCAAATCTAGTGTTCAGCCAGCCGAACTTGGGCTTAAGCTAATCAAAGTTTTGAAAGATTTTATCCTGTGATATTCGAGTTCTGGTTGGAACGTAATCTTTGAAGTTCGTCTAGCAAAACCGAATCTCCAACCAGCCGAACTACTTAGATCCTTAGCTATAAATAGAGGCTTTCACTTACTCCAAAAACCATGAAAATTCATAGTTTTATATTATGTTGTAAAAAGAAATTCTTCAAGCTTCCTTAAGCTATTTATATTGTAATTCTTATATTATTAGCTTATTCCATTCTCCTTCTCAAGGTTTTATTAAACTATTTTAAAGACATCGTGACATAAGATTGTCCTACCTAACTCTTTTAGGTGTAAGGTTATCCGACGAACAATTTGATATCAAGAATTTAATATTTTATGAAATTGTATTCCATTGATTTATTATTTAGCATTATATTAAAATATTTAGCATTATCCTATTCACCCCCCCTCTAGGAATCTATAACTCGTCCTTTCAAGTGGTATCAGAGCGATGTTTCTCATTTTGGGATTAAATTCTTAGAGCTAGATCCAGAGCTATTGGAATGTCAAATTTCGATAGTTGATGGCTCGAACTATTCCTACTGGAAAGCTAGAATTAGGATTTTCATCAAATCTATTGATCAAAGTGTGTGGCAAGTCACAATGACCCAATGGGTCCATCCAATGTTGGAAGTAGTGGATGAAAATGGAAGCAAGTCCATGAAAGTACAAATTTATAATCTACAAACTCCACATCAAAAAAGTGAAAGTAGTACTAATGCAAAAGCACTTAATGTTATTACTTATGCTTTATCACCAAAGGAGTTCAAAAGAATCATCTCGTGTGATACAGCAAAACAAGCTAGGGATATACTTGAAATGACACACGAAGGAACTAATATTGTCAATAAATCTAAGATTCAAATCCTTACAATAAGATTTGAAGAAATCTATATGGAAGAAAACGAATCATTCATGGTTTTCTTCACTAAACTAAATGACATTGTTAATTCTATGTGGGGTCTTGGAAAAAAAAAGTCCCTGAAAGCAAGGTGTGTACAAAAATCATATGATCGCTTCTTGGCAGGTTCAATTCTAAAGTCACTATTATATAAGAATTGATGAACACTAATACAATGAAGATAGATGAATTAGTGGGATCTCTACAAACCTATGAGCAAAATTTCAAAGCTCCTAAAAGTAAATCCATAACCTTAAAATCCTCAAAATCCAAATCAAAAGACTCGGATAATGAAGAGAATGAGGATGACATGGTTATGCTTGCTAAAAAGTTCTATAAAATTTTTTAAAATAAAAATAGATCTGATTTTCAAAAACCGTTTGACAAAAGAAAAGGAAATTGGAAATCTAAATATAAAGACTCAATGTTTCAATTATTCAGAATATGGGTACATAACTGCAAAATGTCCTAAGAAGGAAAAATCTAAAAAAAAAAAGGCATGATTGGCACTAGGGATGAATCGTCTGAATCTAAATCCGATTCAGAAATTGACGAATCAGATCAAGAAAATGAAAATGATTTAAAGGCATTTATGACCTTAACAAGAATTATTTCCTCAAATGAAAATGAAACTTTTGTTTATAAAATGTCAGGAAGTGATGTTAAAAATGAAGAAGATCTTTAAGTAGCCTATGGTGCCTTATATAAAGAAAGTTGTAAGATTGTAACAAAATTAAAAATTCAAAAGGATAAATTTGTGGATTTAAAATTAGAACTTAAAAACTCTGTTTAGAGAAATCACATTTTTTTCTGATTGTTTTGAGAAAACCAGACTTGAACTCAATCTTTAAAAAAATTTGAAATTGAAGATCTCAAAACTGAAAATAAAAATTTACTATTAGAAATTACTTCTCTAAAAATTCTAAAGAGACTTGAATATATACCCAATGTGACCCAAGACTTGAAAAGCTACTATCTGCGTCTTGTCGAAGTAACAACAAATCCGGCTTGGGATATGCTAAGAATTGTTTAGAAAAATCTAAAGATACAACTCATATATTTGTTAAAAGTAAATCTTCAAAGTCTAAATAAGAAACTACTATGGAAATAAAAAAATTAAAAAAGAAAAAACTCTCATAAAAAACTTTTTAATCTAAAAATTAAGTCCAACTATCAAAGAAAAAATTATAATCCGTCTCTAGCAGATAAGATAGTGGACTTACTTAAAGAGATTTTGAAGTCCAACTCTAGAACTATGAGAGTAAGTGAGGATAAGAAAAAATATTGCTCTCAAACTAATCATGCCATTAGAGATCCTACTAAACTCAAAACCATATCGAAATGGGTTCCAAAAAATAAGTGTCTTGTTATTCACACAGTTTTTAAAGCTAGTAGTCATTCAAGATGGTATCTGGATAGTGGATGCTCTAGACATTTGGCAGGTGATAGGACGATACTTTCAGACATCAATCGCATTAATGGAGGTTCAGTAACATTTGGAGATGGAACTAACTACAAAATCAGAGGAAGAGGTAATGTAAAACCTCTTAATCTTCCTATTTTTAAAGATGTTTTATATGTTGAAGGTTTGAAACATAATTTGTTAAGCATATCTCAAATCTTTAATAATAATCATAGTGTTAAATTTTTTGATCACGGATGTGAAATACATAATAATCAAGTTCATATAATATTAAATGGTTAAAGAACCTCTGAAAATTGATATATCATTGATGAATCATGTTCCTAGAGTCACTCTTGTTATATGGTCCAAACAAACGAAACTAAATTATGGCATTAACGTCTTGAACATGTAAACTTTAGAGATCTGTACAAACTTAGCAAGAGAGATCATCTTCGAAGCTTACCCAAGTTTTTTAAAAAAATGGAAAGGAAAGTATGTGGTGTCTGTCAAATAGGCAAACAAATCAGGAGTGCTCACAAGAAGGTAAACTCTTAACCACATTGAGACCCCTCAAATTACTCCATACGGACCTTGTTGAACCAACCCGAACAGAGGGTAGAGGAGGTTAAAAATACTTTATAGTTGTAGTTGAAGACTACACTAGATATTCATGAGTAGCCTTCTTAAGAGAAAAGTTGAATGCTTTTGACGAAGTCAAAAAGTTATTTAAACGCATCTAGACAGAAAAAGAATTGTCTGTGAAAAAGATAAGAAGTGATCATGAAATAGAATTTTAAAATAACAATTTTGAGAAGTTTTGTGATGACCATGAAATATTATATGAACTTTCTGCTCCTAAAACTCCTCAACAAAATGGTATAGCTGAAAGGAAAAACAGAGTTCTACAAGAAATGGGGACTATTATGCTTAATAGTAAAAAATTAGCAAAAAATTTAGGGACTGAAGTTGTTAACACTGCTTGTTATATTATTAATCGAGTATATGTAAGAGCATGTTTAAATAAAATGGTCTAACAAAAAACCATTAGTAAAATATTTTCATACTTTCGGAAGCAAATGCTTCATTTTATGAGATGGGGAACATCTGAAGATTTTTGAAGTAAAAAGTGATGAAGGTATTTTTTAGGGTACGCTCTAAATAGTAGTCCTAAATAAAAGGACCAGAGTGATACAAGAATCTATGAATGTCGTAATTAATGATCAAACTATCACTCCAACTAATAAACATGATGATGAGGTTATTATATTCAATCAATTAGCACATTCATCAAAATCAAATACAACTGAGAATAGACTAGTCAAAGACCATCCGACTAATCAAATTCTTGGTAACTCTCACATTAGTGTTCAAACTAGACGACAAGTTGAAAACATTTGTAATCATGTATGCTTCACTTTCCAAATAGAATCATCAAATGTAAATGAAGCCTTAGCTGATGAAAATTGGATTTTAGCTAGATTAATTTGTTAGAAATGATGTTTGGTATCAAGTGCCTAGACCATCTGACAAACATGTGATTGGAACTAAATGGATATTTAAAAATAAATCTAATGAATTTGGGAATATCTTAGGAAACAAAGCAAGGGTACACCCAAATTGAAAGAGTCGACTATGATGAAACTTTTGCTCCAATCACTTGTCTTGAATCCATCAGACTATTTATCTCCATCGCATGTCATTAAAACTTTAAAGTTTATCAAATGGATGTTAAAAGTGCCTTCCTAAATGATGATTTAAATAAAGAGGTTTATGTATAACAACCTAAAGGTTTCGAAGATCCTAAACTTCCTAACAATGTATACCATCTTAAAAAGGCCCGGTATAGCTTAAAACAAGCTCCTAGAGCCAGGTATGAAAAATTAACAAAATTTTTTCTCAATCAAAAATTTAAAATGGGTAGTGTTGATAAAACTGTATTCATCAAAAGAATTAATTGTTGATTGTTCAAATATATATAGATGATGTTATCTATGGATCAACAAATGCTAACCTTTCTTCTAAGTTTGTAGTGTCTATGAAATCAGAATTTGAGATGAGCATGGTGGGAGAACTAAACTATTTTCTTGGACTTCAAGTGAAACAACTTGAAGATGGAATTTTCATATCCCAAACCAAGTATGCGTTAAACTTAGTTAAGAATTTTGGGTTTGAGAATGGTAAGAACTTTTCAACTCACATAGCTACAACACTCAAATTATCTAAAGACGACATCGGTAAAAGCATTAACCCTCGTCTCTACTGTAGTATGATTGGTAGTCTCTTATATTTAACAGCTAGCAAGCATGATATCTCTTTCAGCGTAGGCATATGTGCCAAATATTAATCTAACCCTAAGGAATCTCATCTGACTATAGTAAAAATAATAATTAGATATGTTGCCAGTACTGTTAATTTTGGTATATGGTATCCTCATGATACCTCCTAACAAATTGCTAGATATACTGATGCTGATTGGGTAGGTAATGTGGATGATAGAAAATCCATAAGTGGTAGATGTTTTTACATTAGAAATTATCTTGTCTCTTAGATGAGCAAGAAGCAAAACTCAGAATCATTATCTATTGCTGAAGCTGAATATATTGCGGTAGGAAATTCATGCATGCAATTAATGTGAATGAAAAAGATGTCAGCGGACTATGGTATTGATCAAGAAATAATGCATTTATATTGCGACAATACCAATGCAATAAATATATCCAAAAATATTATTCAACATTGTCGCACTAAACACATTGATATTCAATATCGCTATATCAGAGAATTGGTTGAAAGGAAGTTTGTTATATTTGAATATATTAATACTGAAAAACAGCTTGCAGACATTCTAACAAAACCTCTTAATATTATCAAATTTTTTAATTTAAAAAATTATATTGGTTTATGCAGTGTTTCATAAATAATTATTCTATATTGTAATTTGTTGTTTCACATCTTTTCTCTAATATAATAATATTTTTTTCATGTAAATATTTTAAAATTATAAAAAAATAATAAAATTGGCCAACCTTGTGCTGACCGCCCGATTCGTCCAGCCAAGGACGTACTCGAGCAAACCGAACTGTGCATAATTGGGATTTATTGGGGATTTTTTTTCAAAACCCTCATTTCATTCTCATCTTCTTCGGTTAGCCGGTGGTTCCTTCGGCCAACCCGTCACTCTAGTGTTCTTGTAAGTGAATATTTTTTAGTTTACTTCTAGATTTAAGTTCATTGTTATGCATCATTGTAGATTCCAACATCTTTCTTGAATCTAGAACTTTATTTTGTAGGTTTTTTTGGTAGAAAACTAATCTAGATCTTTTCCTTCCATTTGTTGGTATTTCTTTTACAAAATCTAGTCATTTTCTATCATGACAACTCACTTTAAGCATACTGTGCGAGGCCCCCAAACTGGTTCTTCCTCTCAATCCGCTAATCGGGTTATGTGCTCTATCTGTTTAATAGAAAATGATTCAGGAAATGTGCGGGATTTTTGTACCTGTAATATTGTCATTGAGCGCACCGTTAGTACAAATCATTTTACCCGATTTGGTCTTGTAGAAATTCTATCTGCAGTAGGATGGGATAAGATTTTTGCATGGGTGTTACATCATATCGGTCTATCGCAAGAGGAATGTATACATCCATATATATCATGTCTTTAAAATAATTAACATTTTCCATTCAGTTTATGGAAGACACAGTCACTATTAACCCCTCCATCATATCATCAATCTTAGATATTAATATGGCGGAAGAGGAAATCTCTATTCCACCAATCTTTGAAGATATGTCCCCAACGGAAACAGATTCTCTCATTAGGGAGTTACGTGGTTTTAATGCAACTTGGCGTAACCATAATCACTCCCCACCTACAATTTTCTTCCAAAAGACCATGTCTTGCATCGTATTTTCACTTCGAATGTTTATCCCTGTGGTGGGAATATGAGAGACCTTACTCCCTATATGATGCATATCCTTCATGCAGTCGTTTTTAGTATCCGTATCTGTCTTCCATCTTTGATCACCTATCAGATCATCCAGTATCGTCTTCATCCTCGTCATGGCTCTATTCCTTTCGCATATCTCATTACTTGCATTGTGTTGCACTATAATGTTCAAATCCCTGCAACTGAAGCACCAGAGTCTGTGCTCCCATTTAGTAATGTTGATCTCAACATGATGCAACTTGAACTAAGGCCTGAGCAGCAAGGAGATCAGGAAGTTGTTCTTGAAGAAGATATCAATGTGATGATATCTTTGTAGATCTAGAAGAATCTGATGATACCAATGACTCCGACTTCCAACCCTCTCAATTCTCAAAGAGATTAGATAATTTAAAGAAGAAGGTACATGACCTACATGTTTCTTAGAAAACATTACTCCAAACTTAGAAACAACAAATGAAGTACATGAAAAAGTACTTTCATCATTTTAACAAGAGTCTGAGGATTAATGACCCTGACATGATGACACCGTCCTCCTCTAGTCCTAACTGATCCATTTTAAAGTCTTTTGGTCTGTAATAACTTAAGATATATTTTGTTTTTACACCTGCTAACATACATCTGGATATTATGCTATGCTTACTTTATACTACTTTATCCTCATGTCATTTGCTCCTTATTCCTATATCTCATCCCTCGATGACATCGAAGTGTACATCAATGACATCGAAGGGTGCTGTTAAGTGTAAAATATTGCATATTTCTCCCTGTTTATACCTTGGTTTTATAAACATGATAATGCTTAACCGATCTAATTATGTATGTTTTCATGTGCAAGGTGATTTCAAGATATTAAAGTGTAATTGATGCCAAAAGGAAGATTTATGCTCAAAAGATTACTAAATGAAGATTTGGAGATTTGAAAGTCATTAATGAAGAATTCACATCCCAAAGATTTAAGGTAACCAAGTGAGGAATGAAGAGAATCGAAGATTCGAAGTGAAGAAAGAGAAAAAGAATCCTGAAAATTGTCCTAAAAAACATATTCCTGAAAAAATATATTCTGAAATTCCAAGTCTAAAAAATGAAAGTTCTGAAAGGCTATTTTGAGAACTACACAGAGTGCGTAAATTTGAGGCTGTTTCTAGATTTTTTCAAGTCGGTGTGAGAGTTAGAGTTCCACAACTATAAATAGCACTCTCTAGGATGCTCCAAAGCCTCTTCCAGGGTTTGGAAAGGGAGGGAAGACCTAGGTGGAGTGCTAACAACACTCTTCTACTTCGATTTCTTCATGGATTCTTGTAATCTTTACTTTTTCATTTATTTTTGAGTTAGCTATGGCTAGCTAATCTCTTAGCTATGGCAAAGAGGTGAAGCTGTAGTTTATTTCGATACTTCCTTTGCTTTGATTGTTGTTTATGTTGAAATTCATTGATTTCTAGTTTAAATTTAAGGAATATTTTTAGTTTTTTATAATTTATTGTGACTCAAATTACAATAGATGTTGTGATAGCTTTGAATATCTTCTTTTCTTTGTTTTGAGATTGTGAGATTGGTAAAACTCGTGATTCACCATCATCTCCTAGGCATAGTGGATGCATGAATTCCCTTCCAATCATCACAACACTCCTTCATTGAGGACTAGATCAATGAAAAGTACATAGATTTGAATTAATTGCTTCATCTTCCAATTGGATAGGATATGACTCTTATTCCAGTTGTGTTTATTGAATCATGTAAGGTAACATCCTGATAGCTACAAGTGGATCCTTGACGCTTTAGTTTCCTTTGATTATTGATACTTTATTCACAATTCCTCTTAACTTTTTCATAATTAAATTTAGATCTTTTTTTAGTTCTAGTTATTTTTAGATTATGTACAAGTTTAGTCCTTGTGGATTCGACCTTAGTCTCACTGAGTTATTATTACAACGCGACCCTGCACTTGGGGTTATGAATAAGTTTTTGGCACCGTTGTCGGGGATTACGGCTACATTTTTCTAAGATTAATTGGTATTAGAATTAGATTAACATTAGGGTTAACTTTTTTTTTAGGTTAGGATTTTATTTTTGAAATTATTTTTAAAAACTAACATTATTTTCTGTTTTGTAGCATCTTAACATAGCAACTCCAATCCGGTAACCTCTTTCCAATTCTCTCTTTCTTTCCTAAATTTCTTATTTACTTTAGTTTTCTTTCTTCTAGGTTTTAGTTGTTTGGTGCTTGAGGGCTGTGCGTGTTTCAAGCCCAATCAGCTTTGTGATAACACTCTCCGTCTCTTAAGTGAAGGAGGATTAGTTGGAGGGTTGCATATCTGTCAGAGGATTAGACACCACTTGAGATCCTCTCAGTTATTTGAAGTAATAGTTGCAAATCAACCTTAACCTCTAGTTAAAGAGGTTCAGGATGAGAATTAAGTGCAAAATGCTCCCCCGCCTCGTACTTTGTGAGATTATTTACAACCAGTTGGAGTGAGTACACCTTCCTGTAGGGTGTTTCCACTTAATGCAGGAAACGTGAATGTTAAACCCAGAGTGATACAACTCCTTCGTAAATTCCATGGACTAGACTCTAAGAGTCCATACTTGCACATTAAAGAGTTTAATGATGTGAGACCCTTATCCTAACCCGTACCATTTCGTAGGCTTCTACAGTCCTCTCGGTCAAATTCTGGCAACCAGCGATCTGTAACCGGTGTTTACGCATGATCTTGAGTCATATCCCATATTCAAGAGTCAGCTTGACCCGAGACTTGTACCCTTGCGACCGCGACGTCGCCGTGGTTCCGACGTCTCGTCTTACTCACTGAGGCGATACCCAGGCAAGGAGATGTGGGCTCGCGTTCAGTTCAAGGAAAATGCCACGCGTTGAGGATACCGACAAAATCTTTACAACACATCACATCGATCCATCAATCAATGTCAAGTACTACATCCCACCCTCAAGTATAAGCAACCCTTACCTCTCTCTTACACAAGTACCCTAAAGTCAACTCTCCCCATCATGACTCACCCATCCCTCTCTCTTACATCCCATCCTCTCTCTCTCTCTCATTTCAAACTCATTCTCCCAAGCAACCATGGGAGGTGGACGTCTAAGCTCTCCATGAGAAAGAGTTAGGTGTGACCACCTTCCTACCATCCAATCCCACCCTCCATGATCGATTTTAACCTTTGAAGTCCATCCATTGGAGCTCTGGCATGCATTGGTGGAAGAAGGAAGTGGAGATCTAACGGTGGGTGATTTTTTATGTGATTTTAATGATTAGAGGGCCCACATATAGTGGGACCCATCTTGATGTATGCATTGTTTAAAGAGGGACCCATAGTGGCGGGGTCCCTCCACTACTCACGTCTCTCCATCTCGTCTCTCTCCCTCTCTCTCTCACATTGTTTGAATAACCACCTCGATGTACGTATTTTATCCATACCGTCCACCGAGTAGGCCACCTTGCTACCCAGTTTGGGGCCTACGTGACCAGCCGGTCACACAGGCCCAAATAAAGGAAAAACATAAATATTAACTTTGATACAAGATGTTAGGGGGCCACACGTGTGGACCCACCTGATTCATGCATGTTGTCCAGGTCATCTGTGGCCCACCATCATGTAATGTAAATCAACTCCGTCTATCCGTAATGGTCACGTGATGTACGTGTTACATATCCAGGCCGTCCAGGTCGTGGACGTTATCAGCAAAGCAAATATATATATATATATATATATATATATATATATATCTACTATATTATAATAGGATTATATATATATATATATATGATATTATGTGGTGAGACCCACCTGATAAATGGTGGATTGGGTGGTTCTCACAGCGGCTATGTAGTTGCTGTATTGATTTCAGCAAGAGCCGTGGGATTGTGCACGATATATGTGTTTCATCCTATCCATCCCTCTCTTTGGCAATTGTGTGGGGCCCATCCCACACGTGTTACACATGTGAGATGGGGCCACCTTGATGAAGGTATTTTTCATCCTTGCCATCCATCAGTTATACAGTTGTTGTATTACGTCTACAAGTTCTGTGGGTCTGATCATCTTGTGACCATCCATCAGGTGACCATCTACCTGCTGGTGGTCCCACGTCAGCTGATTAGAGGGTTTGATAATGAGGTGTGTGTTTTATCACACCGCCCATTTAATGGACGAGCAGCACTTAGCTGTTGTTGTATATGACATCAGCAAGTTCTGTGGGATTACACTACGATGATGGGTTTTAATCCACTTCGTCCATCTGATGGGGCCACCTTGATGTATGTGTTACATCCAAATCGTCCATCCGGATGGTGAGTTTGTCTTAAGGCTTGAGACTAAAGATGAGGCAAATCTATCAGATGGACTACACTACAGAAAACAGTGAAGAAATGAATGCCTACCATTGAAATTCCTTAGTCACCACAGAAGTTCTGGATCAATACAATACTTGTTTTTCCCCTTGGTTCGAGTCTTTATGACCCTATGAACGAATCAGATTGAAAATAAATGTTATGGTAGGTCCTGTAGGATTTTAACGGTAGAAATTATTATATCTACTAGTAGTTGTGTATGGTCAGATGATCTTTCGATACGATTCATTTTTTTTATATATTGTGGCCCATTGATGCAGCCCATTAATACGGCCCTTTGATGTAGCCCACTTGATGTGTATGAGGCCCATGTGCAGGGCCCATATGTGATGTATATAGGCCCATATGTAGGGCCCACCTATTGTGTATTTGAAGCCCATGGGTTGTGGCCCATTGTGATGTATTCGAGGCCCATGGGCAAGGCCTAATGTGATGTGTTTATGACCCGTATGATGAGGGCCAATGAGGTGTATTTTCAGCCCATATGATGTGGTCCATAGTGATATGTATTAGGCCCATGTATTGCGGCCCACTTGATGTACATGAGGCCCATTGGTGCGGGCAATTGACATGGCCCATGGTGATTGTATGAGGCCCTTGTATGAGGCCATGGGCCCATGATATGTTTGGATCTATGTGCGCCACTCCTTAGGAGTAATGTTGGTTAAATGTCCACATTAATGGGTAATGATGGTTTAATCTCCATGTTGTGACTTTCCCTTAGGCCTGATTCGGTCGATCATCGAGGCCAATTCTGATTATCAAGGTTGATTATCGAGGCCAATTCCGATTATCCTGGCCGATTCAGATTGTCGAGACCAATTCTGATTATCGAGGCCGATTCTGATTGTCGAGGCCGATTCCGATTGTCAAGGTTGATTCTGATTGTCAAGGTCGATTCTGATTATTGAGGCTGATTCATATTGTCGAGGCTGATTGTCGACGCCGATTTCGATTATCGAGGTCGATTATCGATGCCAATTATGAGTATGTGACAGCATAACATTATGATACATGCTAATACGCATCATCTGTAAGTTTGTTATGAGATGTGGTTAACCATTACATATGTCATTGGGAAGGTTATTATGAGACTCCCTGATAGGCGGAGGTTATCTCACACGAGAACACGGTATGTATAGGATTGATGTATGACTGGATTGTATGACTCATGCATCTTACATTGTGTGTTGTGATTAGTATACACCTTAGTGACATCAAGGCCGTAACCTCCACAGGCATATCAGGAAAGGCCAGATGGGACACTAGAAATATTCTATTAGCTTTGGGCTGCCACAGATGGCCCTAGGTGAAAATCTCTAAACCTCCGAGACCAGGAGACTCTCCAACGTTGAGACCGAGTGGATATATGAGCGCATGAGGGCCGTATACCAGTAGGTTGCATCCTTACTGTGTCGTAGTTGGTTGGGAGGAGGTGTGGCCTTACCCGCCCTAGGGTAGGGGGCATAACTAGGCAAAGTTTGACCAGCTTGTGATTCGGTCTGCTATCGACATGCCGGGTAGATATTGCTGACAACTGGCTAGGCGGATAATGAGGTCTCTTCCACTTGCATGGTTGAGCGTCCAGTGGGCGGTGATTGTATGTGAAGTGTAGTAGACCCCGGTGATGATCCCAGAGATGTACAGTACTGATTTGTGGAGCATGAGTTGCATACTCATTCATTCATTCATTCATTATCCGCTCGGGCTGGAGGTGTGCAACTATTTATTACGTGTACCTTCGCAATGGCCTGGATTTCGGTTGGGGCATGCGACTAACCTGAGATCAGGAGTTAACCACATTGAGTTTAACTATCCAAATTTAAGTATGGGATTGGTTTGGATAGAAGTCCCTTATGGTGGACCCCATAGCTTACGATACTACGTACCATCATCCTGACTTCACACTCCTGCATGGTCATTCACACCGCATATTGCATTGCATCCTCGGTATCTCCTACCTGATCTTTATGACTACTCAATTGCATAACTGATTTGTATTGTGGACTCTGATATTGTATGACTTATGGACCTGTCAGTATTTCTGCTTACTCTGATATCATATGATCCACGATCTCGCTAGTATTTCTGACATTGTATGATTATGATGTTGTATTTGTGTGCTTGGGACTCATCTCACGCACACTTTTACACCACACTCTAAGCTTTTTATAGGCTTATGCACGATAGATGCGTGCAGGTAGCGTTGTTCACAACGACATTGAGCTTGGAGTGTACTGCTATCTTCTGGAGGTTTGATTTTATTTTGACATATGTATTTCCCTTTCAGCATTGTATTCAAAGTTTATATTAATAAATATGTGATGATGATGTTGCTTTTGAGGTTTAGGTAAACTTGTGGTTATGCTTCTTATGAGATAAATGTCCATTGGAAAATCCTCCTTATAGGATCCCAGGATCGGAACCTGGCATATGGGTGCTGGGAGCCGAGAATGGGGTACTATGGAGGCTGTCGACACTGGATTCGATGATCGGGATTCCTATGAGTTCGATTTCTGGGTTTGGGGCGTGACAAAAGTTGGTATCAGAACATAACTTGGGAATACCTGAGGATAACATCACATATCTGCTGATAGCTACCATACACTCTATGATTGTTAAGAACTTAAAATGATTAGATCCCCGAGTTCGAATAACTTAGAGATTTTTTGATATAGCTTCCTACCGTTAAGATTGTGATGCTGCATAGTATTCCCGTTTTCGATCATTTCTGATTCGGGATTCAAAGATTAGTGGGGTCATCGTAGTGCGGATGAGGCGTCTTGGGAGCAAGAGGCTAAGATTCATGGGCATTGTCCCCATCTCTTAGGTGTTTGATGATTATATCTATAGTGGTAGGATTTTCCTTCCTTGGTGAGTTCTGTATTGGTTGTACTGTGGACCGTGGTTTAAATTTCGAAGATGAAATTTTTATTAGGAGGGGAGAGCTGTGAGACCTGTATCCTAGCCCGTACCGTTCCATAGGCTTCTGCATTCCTCCCAGTCGAATTTCAGTGACCCACGATCTGTAACCGACATTTGCACGTGATCTTGAGTTGTATCGCGTATTCCAGAGTCGGCTCGACCCCAGACTTGTACACTTACGACAGTGCCATCGCTGCGTCTCGATCACCGAGGCGATACCCAGGCCAGGAGATGTGGGCCCGCGTTCAGTTCAAGGAAAACGCCGCGTGTTGCGAATACCGAGAAAATCTCTACAATAAATCACATCAATCCATCAATCAATGTCAAGTACTACATCCCATCCTCAAGTACAAGCAACCCTTACTTCTCTCTTACACAAGTACCCTAAAGTCAACTCTCCCCATCACTCATCACTCGCTCACCCATCCCTCTCTTTCTTACATCCTATTCTATCTCTCTCTCATTTCAAACTCATTCTCCTAAGCAACCATGGGAGGTGGATGTCCAAGATCTCCATGAGAAAGAGTTAGGTGTGGCCCACCTTCCTACCATCCAATCCCACCCTCCATGATCGATCTCAACTATTGAAGTCCGTCCATTGGAGCTCTAGCATACACTGGCAGAAGAAGGAAGTGGAGATCTAACGGTGGGTGATTTTTGTGTGATTTTGATGATTAGAGGGCCCACATATGGTAGGACCCATCTCGATGTATGCATTATTTAAAGAGAGGCCCATAGTGGCGGGGTCCCTCCACTACTCATGTCTCTCCATCTCGTCTCTCTCTCTCTCTCATTGTTTGAATGGCCACCCTGATGTATGTATTTTATCCATACTGTCCACCGAGTGGGCCACCTTGCTGCCTGGTTTGGCGCCTGCATGACCCGCCGGTCACACAGGCCTAAATAAAGGAAAAACATAAATATTAGCTTTGATACAAGCTGTTGGTGGGCCACACATGTGGACCCACCTGATTCATGTGTTTTATCTAGGCCTTCTGTGGCCCACCATCACGTAATGTAAATCCACGTCGTCCATCCATGACAGTCACGTGATGTACTTGTTACATATACAGGCCATCTGAGTCCTAGACGTTATCAGCAAAGCAAATATATATATATATATATATATATATAAAGATATCTACTATATTATAATAGGATAATATATATATATATATAACATCATGTGGTGGGCCCCACGTGGAACCCACCTGATAAATGGTGGATTGGGTGTATATCCTTACAATGGTTATGTAGCTGTTGTATTGATTTTAGCAAGAGCCGTGGGACTGTGCACGATATATGTGTTTCATCCTATCCGTCCCTCTCTTTGGCAGTTGTGTGAGGCCCATCCAACACGTGCTGCATGTGTGAGATGGGGCCACCTTCATGAAAGTATTTTCCATCCTCGTCGTCCATCAGCTATACGACTGCTGTATTATGTCTACAAGTTTGGTGGGTCTAATCATCTGGTGACCGTCCATCTGGTGACCGCAGCTGATCTGAGGGTCTGATCATGAGTGTGTGTTTTATCACACCGCCCATCTGATGGAAGAGCAGCACCTAGCTGCTGTTATACATGACGTCAGCAAGTTCTATGGGATTCCACTATGATGTATGGGTTTTAATCCCCTCCATCCATCTGATGGGCCCACCTTGATGTATGTGTTACATCCAAACCGTCCATCTAGATGGTGAGTTCGTCTTAAGGCTTGAGACTAAAAATGAGGCAGATCTACCGGATGGACTACATTGCAGAAAATAGTGAAGAAATGAATGCCTACCATTGAAAATCATTAGGCACCACAGAGTTCTGGATCAATACGATACTTGTTTTTCCGCTTGATTCAAGTCTCTATGACCTTATGAACAGATCGGATGGAAAATAAACATTATGGTAGGTCATGTAGGATTTTAACGGCGAACATCATTATCTCCACTAGTAGTTGTAGTATGGTCCAGATGATCTTTCGATACGATTCATTTTTTTGAAATATATGAGGCCCATTGGTGCGTCGCATTGATGCAGCCCATTAGTACGACCCTTTGATGTAGCCCACTTGATGTGTATGAGGCCTATGTGTAGGGCCCACCTGTGATGTATATGTAGGGCCCACCTATTGTATATTTGAAGCCCATGGGTTGTGGCCCATTATGATGTATTCAAGGCCCATGGGCAAGGCCTAATGTGATGTGTTTATGGCCCATATATGAGGCCCATTGAGATGTATTTTGGGCCCATGTGAAGCGGCCCATAGTGATGTGTATTAGGCCCATGTATTACGGCCCACTTGATGTACATGGGCCCGTTGGTGCAGCCCATTCATATGGCCCATGGTGATTGTATGAGGCCCTTGTATGAGGCCATGGGCCCATGATACGTTTGGCTCTATGTGGGCCACTCCTTAGGAGCAATGTTGGTTAAATGTCCACATTGATGGGCAATGATGGTTTAATGTCCACATTGTGACCTTCGTTTAGGCTTTGTTCGGCCGATCATTGAGGCCGATTCCGATTATCAAGACCGATTACTGAGGTCGATTCCAATTATTGAGGCCAATTTCGATTGTCGAGGCCGATTCTAATTATCAAGGTTGATTCTGATTATCAAGCCTCATTCCGATTGTCAAGGCCGATTCCGATTGTCGAGGCCGATTCCAATTGTCGTGGCTGATTGTCGACGTCGATTCCTACTATCGATGCCGATTCCGATTGTCGAGGCCGATTCTGATTGTTGAGGCCGATTATTGATGCTGATTATGAGTATGTGATAGCATAGCATCATGATACATGCTCATACGCATCATGTAACGCCCTGAAATTCGGGGGTCGAGCATAACTCAGCTCCCGAGTTCCAAAACATCACTTATGCAACACATGCAATGATGGATGTATGTTGTCTGTATGAGTGCATAAAACATGGAATAGATTAAGCCAAACTGTAACATAATTCAGGGATAAGTGAAAGTCGCAAGTGAAAGACTTAAGTAAGTATAGATATCAGTATATGTCCCTGAGATATGCATACTCTGACAGGTTATAATTACATTCATGTGTGTCTCAAAATGCAAGTATCAAATGAAATAAACCATTATAAAAATAAACCCTGTATCCCCGTAGATCAGGACACGGCTCACATGAACCCGCCTGAGAACTGCATAAAAGAAAACGTGTCCTCATCATCCTCATACTCCTGCTCTGCCTCAGGGGTCGTGTCATCATCTGCATCTAAGACAGAGTCTGGTTGGTGTTGAAACACCGTCCCAGAATGTGGGAGTGAGTGATCAACTCAGTGGAACTATACAGTAAGAGTTAACATGATATCAAATCAATCAAGCAGTAATGATAAGGCAATAAAATCAAACATGTCCTAAGTACTCTTGTTAATGTAAGGATGTATGAAGAAATGATACATGCCCTTGCCTGCACTCCCTCAGCGTCTTCATCTTACGGTACACATGACAACCTCCCGCAGTGCCAACGATGCCAACACACATGCAATGTGGTGCATGAACATGATTACCAAGTTGTTATTAGTCATTTTCATACAGTAGAATTAAGAAGCTAAAGTACCTTCCTCATATCAATTCCCAAACGGTGATCCATTCTAGGGTTGTCAGTCCTAGACAATCTCATACGATCATATGGTTCTAGGTCGCTGCAAAGGGCTCGTCACCAATCAATGCATGCCTATCATACCTTAGTTCTAACCTAAGGCTCGTCACCTTAATGCAGTATCAAGGTATACTCGAGGTCACTACAAAGGGCTTGTCACCAATCAATGTAGGCCGACAGCGCGAATATAGTGTCCCATACCACCATAATCGGTCACGAGTCTGGTGTGCTCACTGGTCACTACGGGAAGGCTCGTCAACCCAGCGTAGGCCGATAGCTCGACCACGGTGTCCCATACCACCATGCCCGACTCATGAGTCTTACCAGATCAAGGTACAATGGTTAACGGGATTGCATTGGTAAGTTTGGCACTCTAGATTCAAACAATAGCGTCGATACATGGTGTACATCCACCGGGACAATCAGGTTACTTAATGAACTCGACTAGCATGTGCACACGTTGAGTTGAACGACATAGAGTACGCAAACACTCTTTGTGGCCAAACCACTACCGACAACCCTAATAGGACGGGGTTCGTCAAACACGTCCTACATGGCGAAAATAACCTCGGCCACGAACTCAAGGTTTGTTACCGATTTCCTTGACTATTTCATAGTCCCAAACACATTCAATTATAACAGATATTCATATTAACAATTTAGAACAGTAATGGAACAACAATTCTAATCATACAGTATGTGAGCATTTAAAGAATATCAACTTAACATGAATTTACACATAAGAAATGCTTGAATTTAACCAACAAAGAATGTAAATTTCATTTGAGAAATCATACACATCCATATGATAGTTGAGAATCTCTTCTCAACGCCGGTAAATAGGATAATATATTACACACTAGATCATTTAAACATTTCTACAGACACTTAAACTACATATTTTAACATACATGATGTATGTTGGTGATAACACACATTTGGACAATTCCTTTCGCCAAGGAGTTGATACACATACAACTAGCACAAATACATGACAATTAATCATGGCAAACACATGTTCGTATTTCATACGTACACAAATCTCAATATAGCTCATATATATCAGTAACGCAATATAAATATCGCATTTGGCATGTGAAATTACACCCATAACAATAATAAACCATTAACCAACATTGAAAGCCTTGAAAACCATAACCTATACGAATATAGTCCACACCTTAAACCAGAAAATGCGCACAGATCTGATTCAGACGATAAGTCGTCGTCAACGGCGACTAGATAACTTAATGCATGAATAGAAATGAACTACATCAACACTTGAACTATTCTAAGCTCTATAACATACTAGGGTTTGATTGACTTACACAAAAATGAACTTAGAATCGCCAGAATAGCGATTCAGAAGTAACGGTTTAGGGATGCAGAGTAACAAGGAAAAATCTCAAGATGATTCACCAACTTCTCTCTCATTTTCTCTCTCTTTTCCTCTCTCTCTCTCTCTTAACTAGGGTTAGAAAATTCGTGTGGAATTGAGAGTGAGGGTTTTAGGTCTATATATAGGCCTAAAATGGATGAAAATAGCCCCAAGGCTAAGGTATACTTAGGTTATAACCAAATTAGGTCTATATTGGTCTAACGGAGCACTTCTGGTGGTCCTTTTCCACGTGCGGTCGGACTTAAGCTCACTGACCATGGATCTAGGTCAGGCTGAGTTTTTATACCGATCGAATTTACAGATAAGCCATGGCGGACCAATCACAATTCAACGGTCACCAAAACTCGATTAGGTCCACAAGCATTATGATATGCCAGGGCCATCTTCCCTGATCCGAGGGTGAAATTGGGTTAGAATCCAATGGTTAGAAAGCTTAGAATTGGCGCGCAAGCGACACGACTCAGATTTTATAAATTCATATTTAATTTCTCAGCTTTCTCACACTCTTTACTCCGGACTCAAACAAATCGACCCAGGACATCATCTGGACTTGATTTTTAAGGTGATAGTCAAGCCCAACCAAGTGATCATAATTGTCTAAGATCATCGCTATCGGACTTTCGATGCGCGGTCCAGGTCCGATATAAAGTTTCTAAGTACTCCCGAGAGCAACTAGATTTAGCGTTGAATCCCAGATTTTAGGGTAATATAGCGCTAACAATTCTACAAGTTTTGAGTCCTGCAGATCAAATTTAAAGTGATTGATGCTAATTTCACAAGCAATAGAGTTGAGCGCTAATTGACCCACATTAAACCTCTAAAGAATTTGAGATAGTACTCAGGTCTTTGCACGAAATTTTCTGGGTCATTACAATCTACCCCCCTTGAAGAAAAATTTCATCCTCGAAATTTGTACCTTCTCATACTCCTCAAGGATCTGAGGGTAGCTCTTTCTGACCTCAGCTTCAGTATCCCAAGTAGCCTCTTCTTCACTATGATGCGTCCATAGTACTTTCACAAGAGGGATGACCTTGCTACGCAATACCTACTCCTTCCTGTCTAGGATACGTGTCGGTCGCAGTACATATGTGGCCTCCTTGCTCAACTGTACCTGCTCCCAACTGATAATATGCGAAGGATCATGAACGTACTTCTTTAGCATAGAAACATGAAATACGTTATATACGCCCGCAAGTGGTGTAGGCAAAGCAAGGCGATATGCTACCGCTCCCACTCGATCCAGTATTTGAAATGGACCAATAAATCTCGGCGTGAGCTTCCCCTTCTTACCAAACCGCAGAACTCCCTTCATAGGGAAAACCTTAAGAAATACATGGTCTCCAACCTCAAACTCAAGCGGTCGTCGCCTTGTATCAATGTAACTCTTCTGCCTACTCTGGGCTGTCAGAAGTTGACGTCGAATAATGTCAACTTTTTCTGAAGTCGCCTGCACCAACTCTAGGCCAATCAAGCTACACTCGCCAACTTCTACCCAGCAATGCGGTGCTCTACACTGGTAACCATACAATGCCTCTTACGGAGCCATGCCGATACTCGTCTCGAAACTGTTGTTATACGCGAACTCTGCATGAGGGAGAGAGTCATCCCAACTATCCCTGAAATCCAAAACACAAGCTTCCAACATGTCTTCCAAAACCTGATTCACACGTTCCGTCTTCCCATCTGTCTGCGGATGAAATGCGGTGCTAAATTTCAATTTCACACCCATCACTTCTTGGATACGAGTCCAGAAGATAGATGTGAATCGTGTGTCTCTGTCAGACACAATCTTCATGGGAACTCCGTGCAGACGTACAATCTCCTTGATGTATAACCTAGCCAACTCGTCTACAGAGTTTGTGACTCAGATCGGTAAGAAATGAGCCGACTTCGTCAATCGGTCGACAATCACCCAAATAGAGTCATGTCCCCTCCTCGTTCTCGGTAGCCCTGAAATAAAATCCATAAAGATGAAGTCTCACTTCCATTCTGTTATGGGCATGGGCTGAAGCAGTTTAGGAGGTCAGCGATGCTCTGCCTTAACCTGCTGGCACATGAGACAACGAGATACAAACTCAGTAATGTGAACCTTCATGTTGTCCCACCAATAAGATCTTCTCATATCTTGATACATCTTCGTGCTACCTGGATGCATCGCAAGCTTAGAATTATGTGCTGACTCGGGAAACTCCCGTCTCAAGTCAGGAATGTCTGGGACACATAGCCGGCCACGATATTGTAGGCCCCCATCTGAACCAACATTCCACTCGGAGTCCTCATCTGTACCAACCCACTCTCTCATCTTGGCCAATAGCTCATCATCTGCCTGAGCTGCAATGTTCCTCTCGTCAATGGGGGGGTTGTACTCGAATGTGTGTGATAACCTCATACGGGTCTTCCACTGTAAGTTTCTGCTCAAAGTCTCGCACAAACTCCATCATGTCCCATTTTGCTATCATTAGCGGAGCCGCAAACTCTATAGCCTTTTTGTGACTCAACGCGTCTGCTACAAGGTTTGCCTTGCCCGGATGGTAAGAGACATCGAACTTAAAGTCTTACAATGTTTCCATCCATCGGCGTTGTCTCATATTCAAGTCACGCCACGTGAAGATATACTTAAGGCTCTTGTGGTCGCAAAAGAGCTCGAACTCCTCTCCGTAGAGGTAATGTCTCTAGAGCTTTAATGCGAAAATGATAGCTGCCAACTCCAGGTCGTGTATAGAGTAATTCTCTTCGTGTTTCCTCAACTGTTTCGAGGCATATGCAATCACCCTGTCCTTCTGCATAAGGACATAACCCAGACCAATGTGAGAAGTGTCAGTATATATCGTATACCTAACCCCTTGCTCTGGCATTACTAGCACAGGGGCGGACGTCAACTTGTCCTTCAGCTCCTGAAAAGCTATTTTCGCCTTTTCATTCTAAGTAAACTTCAAGTCTTTCCAGGTCAACTGAGACAACGGTCTGGCTATCTTTGAGAAGTCTCATATGAAACGTCGATAATAGCCTGCTAGACCCAGAAAGCTTCTCACCTCAGTAACCGAACCAGGCTGCTTCCAGTCCTGAACTGCAGCTACCTTAGCGAGATCGACAGCTATCCCTTCCTTAGACACCACATGTCATAGGAACTTGACTTCCTCCTTCCACAATTCACATTTCTTGAACTGCACAAAAAGCTGATTCTTCCTGAGAGTATCCAAAACCGCTCTTAAGTGCTCCTCGTGCTCTTCTTGACTCGTAGAGTATATCAAAATGTCATCGATAAAGACAGTGACGAATCGGAACAAAAATGACTGAAACACCCTGTTCATCAATCCATGAACACTGCGTTCGTAAGACCGAACAACATAACAAGGAACTCATAATGGCCGAAGCTAATCTTAAATGCGGCCTTCTGCATGTCCTCATTCTTGACGTGCAACTGATGATACCCTGACTATAGATCAACATTTAAAAAATACCGTGCCCCCTTCAACTGATCAAATAGATCATCGATCCTGGGCAAGGGATACTTATTCTTCACAGTCACCTAATTTAACCTACGATAATCCATACATAATCGTAAGGAACCATCCTTCTTCTTGACGAACAGAACAGGTGCTCCCCAAGGGGACACACTAGGTCGAATAAAACCCAACTTCAACAAGCCATCTATCTACTTCCTCAATTCCTCCATTTCACTCGGAAGTATGCGATAGGTGGGTAAAGAAATAAGTGTCGCACCAGGCATGAGATCGATAGTAAAATCAATCTCGCGCTGAGGGAGTAATTCAGGAATCGACTCGAACACATCTTCAAAATCCCGAACTACTGGCGTGCTTTCAAGTGCTGAACCAGCAATACTCTCCAACTGAGAAGTATAACAACCAAAACGATAAGGGTAACTGACCTGAACAGGGAAAGTAAATGTCTCACCCTCAGATCCATGGACTGTCACTAGCCTAGATTCACAATCAATCTCTGCTCACATCTTTGTGAGCCAATCCATACCCAAAATGACATCGTAATGGTATAGAGGTGCGACAAAAAGGTCAACCAGGATCGATCTACTCCCTAGATCAATCAAACAACCCATACAAATCTTGGTAATATCAGAGGAGGTCCCTGTAGCGGTAGTAAGCGTCACTCCCTTCATGGTAACAGTGCCTAAACTCAAGCGTTTAACTGCCGCATACGATATAATAGAGGTAGTGGACCCTATATCCACCAACAAAGAAATGGGAATACCTTAGATGTGAGCTGTAACCTTAAAAGATCTTGGTACCAAGTCAGCCCCAGGCGCTTCAGCTGTAATCGCGTGAACTCGAGCCTGCTGTGGGCAATTTGGCGGAGGAACCATGGGCCCCCGAGGTGGCCTGAAGCGAGGCACAGAAGGTCTGAAGGATGGGTGAGCTGGCGTTGATTGAAGGGGTGGAGGTGATATGACCTGAGGCATCGGACGGCTGATCCTCTGCGGTGGTGTAAATCCATTGTCCCGCATTCACGTAAAGCAATTACGATCTAAATGCCCAATCTTCCCATAGTACGAACAACGTAAGTCAGAACGCATCGGCTGAGCCGACGATGCAACACGTCTCAGAGGAGAATCTGCCAGCGACCTCTTGCCGAGAAATGGTGTACTCAGAAAATCAAGTCACGGTTTGGGAACCATAGGTGCTCGTATACGGGGTGACCTGTCTCCGTCCTGCTCAGCTCACAGGGACATGCTCACCAACTCAGCATAAGAAGATATGCTAGCACAGCACATCTTTGATCGAATCTCAGGCCTCAACCCCTCAGAAAAATGCCGCATCCGCATCGGCTGATCACCCAGAAGCAATGAAGCATAACGACCTAGCTCAGTAAACCGATTCTCATACTCAGTCACCGACATCCCTCCTTGATGGAGGTGAAGGAACTCACTCTCCTTCTCGTGGTGGTAAGTGACCGGGAAATACTTCTCGTGGAAGCGTACCTCAAACGCCTGCCACGTCCACTCAAAACCCTCCGCAGCTATGCGGAGAATACTGTCCCACTATAAACTGGCCTCCTTCTCAAACATGAAGGAGGCAAGCTCGACCTGCTCAGCCTCAGAACAGTGAAGCGGTCTCAGCATCTTAGAGATGCGATCAATCCAGTACTCGGCCTCCTCGGGTCTATGAGAACCCGTAAATGTGGGAGGTCGTAAGCGCTGGAATCGCTCAAATGTGCCGCTAGCACTAGCGTTCCCAGATGGGTGCATGGGTGAAGTAGGTGGAGTCGCCCCCATCGACTGAGCAAAGATGCCAGCCATGGAAGACAAAAACTGCTGCTGCTACTGCTGGATCTACTGCTACTGTATCAACAGCATCATCTGCTCAAACCTATCAGGAGGCAGAGCAAACGAAGATGCATAAGGCGTCGATGCAGATACACGGTTCAGCTCAGAAACCGAAGGCGTGACTGGTGTAGCCATGGGTGGTATCACATGAGTCGGCCCAGCAGCGGTGCCAGTAGCTGGCTGAGAGTCTAGCCCAACACCAAAATGAGACGGGCCCGACTGTGGATCCGTTTGGCTATCGCCTAGGGGAGAAACCCCGGCAAGCGACTCGCCCAAAGAGAGACCGGCCGAAGTGTTCGAACCCTTAGGAGGCATACCCTAAATTCAACAGAAGATGCAACCTTTGAGATTCAACATCCACATAATCCACCCACATAGCATTTACATCACAACTCAAGGAAAAGCAACATGCATTTCATTTAATAAAATTGTCGCAATACAAGAGGTGCAGTATTACATGAATCACAACAGAGAAAGCATGCGAACTATCACATCTAAAGCTTCAAACAACAAATAACTTCCAAACTACTACGCCTATAACGGCTACACACAATAGCAAACAACAAACAAAGCAAAGGACAACTACATCTGCAACTACTCATCAGAATCAGGAGATGGAGGAGGGGCACCCTTATCCTACAGACAACACACGATAGACTTCAGAGTTCGAGACATCTTCTTGAACTAATGCTTCACGAGGCCTCGAAGATCCATAAGATCCTGGCGTAGAACAGCCTGACCCTCCTCAAGCTGAGCTATACGGGCATCCCTGGCGGCCTGATCTGACCCTGCTCTAGTGCCGCAGGAGGAGAACTCTCACTCGTGTCCTGGGCCTCCACTTCTTCCTCGTCCTGCTCTTCTTCTTCTTCTATCTCTGCTCCACCTTCGCCATTACTCTCTTCCTCATCGCTCTCAGTCTCGTCCTCACTTTCGTCAAGCGAGGCTTGTCGTCGACGAGGCCCAATGTCCATTTAATTAAGGGTCGTCTCATTAATATAACGAACAAGTACAGGCTTTTTCGCCCCAAGCTTGTAGCCAAACTCATTTGCAATCTTCCAAATGAGTTGGCCAAATGGGAACGATTCGGTCCTCCTATTAGAACGAGCGATAAGGACAATCTGACGCAAGATGTACGTTGGCACACATAGCTTCTCTCCTTGCCCCACCTGATACAAGAAATCAACCATCAGGCGTGTACACTCGCTGCTGTTGCTCCACCTTGGATAAACATTGAATGTGCACGTGTGGTGAAGCAAGCGAAAGTCGTCCATCATGTTGGTAGCTAAAAGGCTGCTATTAGGCATCCATTCGACTTCCCTTAAAGATTTCATGCATATTATAGTATTCCAAATTGGTTTCAATCAACTTAGAAATTCATAATGAGAGCAAAGTAATATGAATACATGCATGAATGTATGAATGTATGCCTAAAATAACAGATCCGGGGATGCACATAACTGCTTGGAAAAGACCATGTAATGAGAGCACCCAGGGAAATTTAGCCTCCTGGAAATATATTCAGGATACGCCCGAGGAGATCCTAAAATCCTGAAAAAGCCTCATGTAAAGAGATCGGCCCATAGTGGTACGAATGCACTGGTCCCAAGGGTTAAAGTAGAATAATAGAATTCTTAATAAACTGAGCAGAATATGGCTTATATCGAGCACTCAGTAAAGCTGACATGTTATGCATGGATGTTATGCACCATGATATCCATGTACATTACTTAGATTTGCCAACATCGCCTCTTAAATTGTAGTCATTATCAAATCTTAAGGTTCTTGACAAAATATTAAGCATTCAACCATGAGTTTAATATGACTTCAACATGGATCTTTGTAATTCTTTTAGGCTTACATAAGGGCACACAAATATGGAATGTTTATCTCAAGTATGATTATACTATTTGGAATATTTAAGAGTTCATTACATATTCCCTACTAAATAAGATATTCCACATATATTCTTTATCATTCAATTTATAAGACAAAGTGATATGTAGTTTCAAGGCTCATCTCATGAATATTAGAAGTATACTTATATTCAAGAGATCATTAATACAACATCGAGATAACAAGAATAAATTCTATTCACATGGTTAATCAATCTGGAATTAGAGTAATAGGATTTAAAGCATTACCTTATGTCAATCAATACTAAGTAGGAATGAAAGAAATGAATTCTTATTCTCAATATTCTAAAATTATCCATACATTAGATTCAAATTAAGATGGAAACTAGTGAATGTAAGAAGCAATGAGGGTAATTCCTCACCTTGGGTGAGTGTTGTCCTTGATTTGGATGTTCATATAAGATGAGTTCGAGAGTCCTAAAATTCAGGTAAGTATGGGTTTAGATTTCTAGTTAATATTCACATATGAGCCATTAGTGACATAAACCTTATCAATTACTTGTTTTTGGATTTGGTTGAAGGAGAGTATTCTTTAAGGTGAACAATTGCAAGTAGCACCTGAATGAGTTGATACAAGCTTTAATGAGTCACTACTAAGTTAACTCTGCTGGGGTTTCCAAATAATAGGCTGATCGAGTTGGTGTTTAGGGAATAACTTGTTGTAGCACAAATATTTTTCGATTCCTGGGTCTGTTATGACTCTTCAGTTCTCCAGAGATGAACCTTAACACCAAGTCAAAGCTAGTTTTAGTTTCAACTTAGTTAAGGAGCTGGATAAGTCAACTCACGACTGAGTTGAGAGAAATATCAAATGTAGATAGTAGGGATTGGCTTTTATACCTGGATAAGGATTCTTCTAAGTCATTGAAGGGGTTGGAAGGGGTATGATCTGATCTGAGCTCATATCGGTCAGAGAAACTTTCTTTCAAACTCGGTTCGAGTTGATATCCAAGATCTCCTGGTGCGTTTTGGGAGAGTATGAGCCCTGGCGGAGGTCGGCTTTATCTGGCTGTTCAAGGAAAGAAGGCCTGACTCAGTCTAGAATCAGCTTTGTTACTCGATCTGGATGTGTCGTAGCTCAGCTGAAATGGACTGCTGTGACTGGAGTTTCGGATGTCTGGTTGGTGACTTTGCACAGAGATCCAGTCATTTCATCGAACTTAGCTAATGATTAGTGACTCAATTAGAGATTGGCATCAAAATGTTATTGAAATCGGAGGTGCAGCCATGGTGGACTTACCGATTGGTGAGAATAGGATGAGATTGGGGCGGTGAGTTCGCATGGAGCCGACTCAGTTACTTCGAACCGAGTTGGGTATATGCTAGAAGCTCCTTTTCCTTTAAGCTTTCCTCTTCTCTAAACTTTCTCCTCTTCTAAATTCCCTTCTCCTCCGTAATAGAATGGGTCAAAACCTAATTCTGACTCGTCTTCTGCAGGGACTAAGTCGAGTTGCGACAATAGCCCACAACTCTTTTCAACTGTTGGTTTTCTCTCTCTCTCTCTCTATCTCTTTCTTTCCTTGTAAATCTCACCTCAAATGTCACCCTAACTTTCTGGCTATTTAAAGGGCCTTGACGGCTTCTAGCAGCTTCTATATTAACCCTGGATTAATAGTGTAATTAGTAGACGAATGATCGAGAATGTTATCTAAGAAAATTTCCCATTTAGCTCAACAATTGCATGGACCTACACGATCATTCTTAATTGGTTGGTAAGGTGGGTCGCACGATGGACTTCTTAGATTAGTGAATGGGGTTGTTTCAAGGAGATGGGTTTTATGGATGATTTAGAGAAGATGACCCTGTAACACCCCGATTCTTGAAACCCGAGTACACTACTCGTTTTCCAAAAACCTAAGTGTTAACCTTTAATTGTAACTCAAATTTCACGTACATTTTTTTAATCAAAGTTAGTAATATAGCAGTATGGAAACAATTAAGTATAAGAGGGAGTGCAAATATACGTTACCATGATTTCAAGTGGTTACTCAAAAACTTATACAAACCAATGTCTTAACCTTTACAAACATAACAGTATAAATTAAATACAATTAAAATCAGGAATGGAGAGTCGTAAAATCATCTGGCTCCTCCCATTCCACATGAACACCAACATAAGCATCCTCTGCAGCTCCTGGACACTTAATACAGTTCGATAGCATCAATGGCTATCCAGTGAGGTATAAACCTCAAGATTTATCGTATCATCAAGATAATTAACCACAGTTATTAGAGAATGTATAACAAATATTACATAATGATTATTATGGAAGTTAGGTAAGCTTCATCAAGTACGCATTTATTAAATAAATTATAAAAGATAATCTTGTTTAAATGCATTGATGTATGCACATGCTCATAAACCTGGGGATGCACATCCAACTAGTAAAAAGTCACGTAAGGAGAACTAGCCACCTGAAAAAGTACTCAAAGGTATGCCTAAGGAGAACCAGCCACTCAGAACAGTATATGATATATAGATCGCCCAAGCAGGACTAGTCACCCGGAAAAGTATACAAAGGTACGCCCAAGGAGAACTAACCACCCATGAAAGACCATAATAATATATAGATCGGCCAAGGAGGACTAGTCACCTAAAAAAGTACACAAAGGTACACCAAGGAGAACTAACCACTCGGAAAAAGACGATAATAATATATAAATCGCCCAAGGAGGACTAGTCACCCAAAAAAGTACACAAAAGTATGCTCAAGGAGAACTAACTATCCGGAAAAGAGCATAATAATATATAGATCGCCTAAGGAGAACTAGTCACCCAAAAAAGTACACAAAGGTATGCCCAAGGAGAACTAACCACCCGGAAAAAACCGCATGCCATGAAAATGTATGATTAGTCCAACCAATACTTTTTCAATTCCAAACAATCATTTTAAGAAAGCTCAAAGGTCATAATGGGGGGTTTATCACCCAACATAGGCCGACACCTCAGGCATAGTATCCCATTCCACCATCCCTAGCTTATGAGACTAACAAATAAGGTGTTTTACGGTAACCTACTCAATTAGTGGCCAATCGTAGTGCAATAAGTAGAATTTACCATCGCAAAGTTGTATAAAATAATCTATTAAAGCCGTAAAAGGGCAACTATTTCATAAAAGCCGTGATGGCCAAATATTTCACCTAATGGTGTGATTAAAAGGGACTATTCGCCAAAAGCCACATAGGCACAAATGGTCCACAAGGTGGTAAGTCGACAACATAAATTTATTTAACCCATTTCACAGATGGCCACTAGTTCAAGGATCTCTTCAAAACACCATCAAGTAATCATAAATGATAAATTTTGCTATGTATAATGCTGATAACACATGTATAGCTAATGTGTTGATCTTAAAACATGATAGAGATAATTGAATTTCATCACATATTCAGATATTTGACTTTAAACTCAATCCATCAACTATTTATAACATTCGAATTCAGTATGAACAACCAACCATATTAAGTAATCGATAGGATACATGAATGAAAGCAGATAAACAAGCCAGTTATCTAGATGTAAAAAAGCTTGAAGGGTGATCCTCACCTTTCAAGAGTTGAGTTGACTTCCTGTGTTGTTGGAATTGTTGGCGCATTTCCACAAATCTGACTCTGACCTCACCTAAAACCGTTTGATCAATTAGATCACAACACCAATCCCTAAAATTAATCCTAAAGGTTAAATAGTGTAGGATTTGTATCTGAATCTATGATTAAGAGGGGGTGATTCGAATTTCGATATGGAGTAGCATGATTAAACGTTTATTGTATTGAAATTTAAACTAAAACTCTAACATCAATTTATATGAGTCATGGTGTGACTCGACCCAATTCGAATCAACTCATATGATTTGAATCGATGTGAACCCGCCTCTTTACTCGAACCAAATCTCATCGCACTACCTTGTTGGGATCAACTAACTGTGGTGGGATTAAATCTAGTCAAAACAAGTCCAACTAAGCGAGACGACTCAATGAACCAACTCGATGAGTTATCACGTTTATAAAAGAAATGACATAACCCTTACTTCATTGGAATCACGCTTGCGTAGAATACTGTAATTGGGAAAAAGTTGCTGACCTGACTAGGCTTGACCTGGCTTGCTGCGGGTCAACGAGTTAACTCAGTGAGTCAACTTAGTAGAATAGAACCCCTCTACTAGTTCTTCCTCTTCTTCTTCTTCTCCTCCTCATTCTTCACTTTCTTTCTTCTTCACTTTTCTTTCTTCTTCTCCATTCAACTTAAATCTAGCCAGTTCGATGGCCCTAACAAAAACTCGACTCGATCAAGTTAACTCGGCAATGATGCACAACCTCTCCTCTCTCCTTTCTTCTACCATTATTTTCCTTCCTTTCTTTTCTTTTCATCTTTCTTTATTCTCCCCACCCTTTTTTGCCTGGTCTAGAATAGGATGCCAGCTGTGATTGGTTTCAACCAGGTTCGACTCAGAACCGACTCGACCTGGACTGCAACTTAAAGAGATTGTTTCAATGGACTAATGTGGTGCAATAGCAAGACCTAGCCGTAGCCTCCATCCTTCTCTCTCTATCTCTTATTTCTGCTAGAAAAACCCCCAGATGAGGTGCTAGACTCAGACCAACTCAGTCTGACTTGTCAGCGAGTCCACACACATAGCGTAATAGAGGTGCACCAGTACCCTCTCTTCTCTTATTTTCTCCTTCATCCTTGCTTCTTCTTCTTCTTCTTTCTCCATTCGGATCTTCTTTTGCATTCCCCTTCCTTCTAATAACCACCATTCAGGAACTAGATTCGATGAGACTCAACCTGATTCGAACTGAGTCGACTCGACCAAATGTGGCACACAAAGCGGTGCCTTTCCTCTCTCTTTCTCTCTATCTCTTTCCCTTTTCTAGAAAGAAAGCACTAAAAATGGCCTTTTTAAAGGCCCTCTTAATTCCTTGCTGGAAGATTCGGACGTGCCAACTAATCGTAGGATTAGTGACAAGTGCTTTCTCTAATCGAGAGAGCTCACATACACAACTCCTGATCTGGATTGCATGGCTGCGATTAGACAATATGGATGGACATCAGAGACCATCAGCCACTGAATGGACGGCTTAGATCAAGGAATGGGGCCCACTTAGAGGAGGTGGGTTCTCTCAGCCAACGAAGGAGATGACCTGGCCTTTAATGGTGGGTTGCCGCTGGATGGTTGATCCAATGATCAGAGGTGAATGGATGGCGTGGATAAGACCAAAGAACAATGTGGGGCCCTCCAAATGGACTGTTGTTAGCACTCTTGTGATAGGATTTGATTTCCACGTACTTGCGGTAGCGGGTGAGAAAAGTTCAAACAAGCCCTAAAAGGGGGGTTGAGATTCGCTGAGGTGGAGGGCCGGGATGGTTAGGAGGCTACGCATGTGGATCGCCAGTGTGGAACGGAGAAAGAAAACTGATATTTCCATTTTCAAAAAATCAGCCGCATACAGTCATTTGTGCTCGATGTTGTGCACGTGCACACGTGAAGTAACGTGTAAAACTAGCTAGGTTTTGGTTTGACCGACCCTTTGAACCAGATGAATGGTTCAGATCATTCGTGTGACCACAAATGGTTGGCCATAATTAAAACAAACGGACGATATCTGTTAGTGGCGGAAAGACGCACGAAAGAGAGATATTTCTCTCTTTTGGGAGGCTTCGGGTAAAACCTAGTTTGACCGGAGTGACTGGTTCGGTGCAGTGTAGTTGTGCACTAGTTATGCACATATACCACATAAAGTGGGGCCCACAGAGATGTATGGTGTAATGTAACATCTCGAAAAAATCCGTACAAAGACCCAAGTACCACTTCAGGCAGAAATCACCAAGGGTCAAATTATGTAGAAATTAGACGAAAATTAATTAAGTACTAAAGTGAATTAACTAGTAGATTAGCTTGAACTACTTTCCACTGCAAAAAAATAGGGTAACGCCGACGGCTAGAAGCCGTCGGTAATATGCTTTTCTAATGGTTTTTAGCCGTCGGACGGTCTGTTGGGGAAAGGGGCGTGGACGTTGCTCACCGACGAATTTTAGCCGTCGGCTTCTACGACAGTTAAACCACCGGCGATTGCGACGGTTTTAGCCATCGGCATCTACAATGGCAAAACCGTTGGCGTTTCCGATGGCTGACGAGGACGGCGAAAACCGTCGGCATTATCGACGGTGAATAGCCGTCGGCATTTGTCATAAATTTCAAAAATATAAAATCGTAGTGATAATTAATTGCCTAATTAACGCACATATCCGATATACCGATTTCTCCAAGGCCCTAAACCAACCAACCAACCAACCTATTTGAGAAGGCAAGCCTACAAAAAAGAAAATGAAGAAATCAATGGTGTTTATGTTGACAGATTGTTTCATTGATGATTCCATTCTAGCTGGTATATTCCATTTAATGAACACCAAGAATACAAGGGAAAAAAATCAAAATTTTAGCGAAATTTGAGTATGGGTTTTTTAAATAACATGATTTGGTTAATTGTTTGCTGAATTAGCTAATACATATGAACAATTGAAATTGCAGCAATTATTGACCATCTTTAAAAGAAAATAATTAGAAATAGTAAAGTATCGAAACCACGTCTCCTAGTATTGAAACCAGTACATATCACACAAAACATACCATTTTTTGAGAATATTTTTAACTTTGGATACCAATGAGGAGAATAGAAGATATTTACCTTGTTGCAAGACATGCAACTAGCCTATCTGCATCCTTGACTGTATCATCCATCGCACTACTCTCAGGATCAGTCAGTGGGCAGCTCATGACAAACAACTTTCATGCCTTCACTTGACTGCATGAAATAAAAATAGGAAGAAATTGTGTTCAGATTCTTCACATGAACAATTAAGAGAACACTTGAGAGGTCTAGCTAATATAATTCTTTTCTCATGCAACAAAAGATGAATATTGAAAAGAAAAAAGAAGAATATAAAATGACTAAATCAAGTATACAACCTGCTCAGGAGAACCCAAGGAAATAACATCCAAAGCTTCAGTCCAGTCTGCGGAGCCATTTGCAACAGCTTTCCCTAGTGGCAAATATTTGCATCTAACAAGAACATTAAAAAAACAAATCCATATCATGAAAGAAAGCATACTTAAAACTAAATTTCTTCAAAACATAGAGGTTGTTTCTTTTAGTTACCATGATTTCCAAAGAAATGTGGAATGGTCAATGTTCAAAAAGTGAATTTTATCTCTCAGAAAGTGTGGAAATGCAAGTTATTAAGTTCTTTGAGGAAAAGGAAAATTCTTGTATTTAAAGAAAAAGAAGAAGACTATGAAAGGAAGACAGTTTTCCACATGCTACTTGAGGAAGGCCCTAAAAAATTTGAGCTCAAAACCCTTGCACACCTTGAGTGCACCTACTGCCTTTAACTGCACTAATGATGGGCATAATTTACTAAATCAAAGAAAATATAAAGCCAAAAGGCTCACCATTAGCAGGAATGCGTACTTTCTTCTTTTTCTTCTTCCTCCCTATATAGAAAAACAGAAAATGGAATACCATTAGAAGACCCTTAGTATTCTCATTACAATCTCATTTTGTAAGTTGTCATTCAGGCCAAAGAAACCTATGTGGATACAAAGTGAGTCACAACCAAAAGAATGTGTGTGCATGTGTAAATATCATTTCTAAGAATAGAAAAGGAAAAAAAATTGTTAATATTATTTACAAAGTTTACAACTGATTCACCTGGATCACTACCAAAAAGAAGAAGAGCAAGAACATAGACAAATGCAAGAGCACTTTAATAAGAATGAATCAAAGCAGGGAAAAAATAAACATTTGAAAAGCTCCACTCAAAACCATGAAAGTAGCATTAATTATGGTTCTTTCCTTTATATTTTCTTGGAGAGAGAGAGAGAGAGAGAAAGAGAGAGAGAGATAGAGAGAGAGAGAGCATTAGTGACATGCAATGGGATTTCAATCAAGAACTGCAAGTTAAGGTTTTGGGTATAGGAAAATTAAGCCAATGACATGCTAAAACAAGCTCATCACTAAATTCACTTAATATGGTACCCTTTTTTTTTCTTTCTTTCTTTTTTACTTTGTCAATTTAGAAATATTGAAGTTTGGAGAAGTTGTTAGATGACAATAGTGATCAAGGTTATTAAGAAAGACAATGGGAGCGAACTTGTCTCATACTATTTTACACGCATTCTCGTTGTTGCCTAGGCATCATATCCACTTGGAAAACACAAACAATAATAATATAATTCTAGAACTTATTGTAAATCATATCATTTGGATGCAAACTCTAACCGAATAATTATCTTTAAAGATAAACAAACCTATGAATTCCCCTTTTTCTAGGGAAAGCAGTGCACAGAAGGAAGCATGGATACCGTGCACCTGAGGAGCTACTTTGAGTGAACAACGGAGGGTCAAATAACCCTGTATCTCCAATGCAACACTACAGGAATTGACATTACAGCATTACAACATTAGCCAAAAAAGAAAAGGTACGGTACTGCACAGTTGTGATTGGAGACTTGCGCTTACTACTGCTTCGATTGCGGTGCATCCTAGATAGTGCTCCTGTGTAGGAGTTCATATTGACAGTGTATATGCATCCCTGTAAATTCCACTCATGTTACTACAAATGCTTAGATGTGATTTCTCAAACTAACAGAGTGCATAAATGAATGAATAAGCACACACCTGGGCATCACCACAAAAAATAAGCTGACCAGCATGATCATTGTCCATGGCAGTGATCTCATTCTCAAAGAGAGCTTTGTTAATGAAGCAACTAGTGCTAAAATTGATCACCTGGAGTCAAATATGTTTTTCACAAACATGGGCAAAGGAGGCAATCAGAACTCAATGATGTAACGAAAATACACTACCTTAATCTCTCACAATAAACGCATGCAGTTTTCATTGTTTCTGTCAAGTCCTGGATGAAAAGTTTAACTGACACACAACAATACAGAAAAAAGTAGCAAATTTACAACCAAATTCCTGAATCAAGAGCGAGAGAACAATGCCAATGATCTTCGATTTACTTGTGTCAAAAGAACAATCTTGCAACCCTTTCTCGAATCATCACCATCTCTAAGGTTGTTCCTGGGCTAGTTTCTATCTGCACATTCAATCTATGTATGGTAGCCTTAGAAATCTGTTCTAAGTCTTCACAAGAATATTTATGCTCGATTTGAGCAGTCTTTGAGCTATGAAAGGCATGTGGAGGTCTGTGGTGGTAAGAATTCCCTGAATGGTATTAGTAGGGTTCTCTTAGTGGCAGAATTCTTTCATTTGTATGGCAATGCATTCATTAAGGCACTATCCGATCTCGGCATGAAGATGGTTTCTCTAATTTATATGGATTTTTCTTTTATTAAAATTATAGGTGCAGTGACTGAAAGAAAGGCTTAAGCTATCGACATCAGCCCAAACCATGGCTAAGGCTTCAACTTGGGCCAGGCTCAACCCAATCCCACTTACCTAACCTGATTCTTCCAAGGTGGGGATATTTAATTCTCTATCAATGCCCTCAGTCAACTTGAGTTGGGTTAGTTGGTCTGGGATCGTGGTCCCAGCACATGCCAACCTAACCCAGTTTTCAATCTTAATTAGTGAGCTATGGAATCAAGATTTGGATAGGCCCAGTAACCAAATACATAGCCCACATTAGTTAAATAAGGCCATTGAGGCCATCCCCAATCAACTATTTTGCCTGGAACTCAAGCACAAATGCAGAGACCACATGGGGCCTAGGTAATGCAAACCCAAAACATTGAAAATGCAAAGCCAACATGTGGGGCTGGCATCGGTTCAATATATGGGCCAGCCTACTTGAATTGAAGGTTTTCCAGTAATTTTCGGTTAGGCGTCATGGGATTTGGACTGAAGCGATGGGATTCTTCCAATACAGCATTGTGAGGGCCCACATTATTATTACAGGAACCGGACGCCGATTTCCTGCTAAAGACTCTCACAGGAAGTTCCTGCTAAGGGATGGTGGGTGGGTCCCACGTTGGAGTTTGTGAGAAATCCACACGTCCCGACAGGCCTTTGGCAAGCTCGATCCTCTGATCTATGCTTTCATCAACCCAAGCATTCAAGCTAATCCATGCAGCATGAGGCTTATACTAATCTATTCTTTCATCAACCCAAACCCAAACGTTTGTGTGGTTACAACATCACAAGAAGAAAAGAGAAAAATCAATGACAGATGGAAGGAATTCTGGAATAAAAAACAGCAAGAAGAGGAACAATCGGTGAGGAAAATAGGGGATTTCGAGAGAAGCTCACCTATTTGAGATGAATCTTCAAGGATTCAGATCTCTGGCGAGGAATATTGCGCCATTCGAAACAGGGAAGAGCTCTCGCAAGGAAGATCGCCCGTTCGAAAGAGGAAGAGTCATGCGTTTGGAAATCCCTCATCCGAAATGAGGAGATAATTTCAAATCCGCTAATTATGTGTTTACCATCATTTATAGCATACACATTATTACCAACCGTACACGTAATGGACCATTTACTGGATGGTTACGATATTTTTATATAATAAAGTATATAAATATTACCCATCTACGACTATACCCATTATTTGGATGGTCTGGATGACCCTATGTCATTACCACTATTGATATAAACAAGTCACCACATTTTTACGGAAAATGAAAAACTCACACACATTTACAGTTATAAAAAATGCTACCTTGTGCATAGGATCTTGTAGGGCTCTATGGGCCCCACCATGATGTTTTTACTTCATCTACACCGTAAATCCATTTCTAAATATTCTTTTAAGAATGATGAAAAGAAAATGAGTTCTAAATAAATCTAGGTTGAACAACACCACAGGCTTAAAGTAGCGTTTGGACGTCCACCGTTAAAAAACTCTCTTTAGCTATGAATTTTTATAGATTTAGCTACAGATTTTAGCCATTGGAATTTTCGACTGATTTTATTCGTAGCCGAAACCACCCCAAGTCCGTCGACTTTGCCCCATTTTTTGGTAGTGTTCAATATGAACTGTAAGACCTAAAACCAGTAGGATCGCTAACTCTACATTACCTAAAAACCTAGGAGAAATCTCAAAACCCAGTTGCTCTCAGGAGCACACTGAAACTTCGTATCGGACCTGGACCGCGCATTAAAAGTTCAACTACTGCAAAACTATGCGATTATGACTACCTTACTAGGCTTGACAACCATCGCGGGAATCGAGTCCAAATAGTATCCAGAAACGCACAACTTTAACTTGGAGCGAAGTGTGTGAGAAACGCGATTATCTTTAGAAAATGAACTCAACTTAAGTGATTTGGGCCGTTTTCTTACAGGCCATATTTAAGGTTTCAGACCTTCAGATTCTGACCTAATTACACCCCTGAATCAGGAAAATTTCCCTACACATGTCAGTGTACTTGTGGCCTTATTCTAGTGATGATAACCGTTGAACTGAAACCGGTCCTCGACGGTCGATCCACTAATCCGATTGGACCAAAATCTTAATCTAACGTAGATCCATTGTTAAGGAAATTTCTCCAGACCGTATGCAAGTAATGGACCTCCGGATGAGTTCCGTTAGCCCGAAATAGCCACCTCTTGGCTATAACCTAAGTATACCATAGCCTTGGGGCCATTGACATCACTTTTAGGCCTATTTAAAGCCCAAAACCCACCCCTCTCGCATTCCATACGAATTTCCTAAAACCCTAGGAGAGAGAAGAGAGAAAAGAGGAGGAAAGAGTGAGGAGAAGAGGGAGAGAGAGAGAGAGGAGAGAGAGATAGTTGCTAGGATTCATTCCCACCACTCCACATGCTGAATCATCTCTCCGTGTCGTTACACCGTCAAATTCGAATCTATTTTTGGGTAAGAAATCCTAAACCTAATCTGTTTTAGGAATCCAAATAGAGGAAATGGTAAAATAGCTAACCTATTTCATGATTTAGGTAGCCGTTGTGCCGTAGAAAAATGCGTAGTGTACGAACCAAGTTCGTAATTGGCGTATCGGTGAAAGGCGCAAACTATAAACGTTAAAGTTATGGTTTTCAACGCTTTCAATGTCAGTTAATGATTTATGACTAACTTGATTACTATCACATGTACTTAGATACGATGTTTTCCGCGTATTACACATATATATGAACTATGTTAAATATAATGCATCCCATGTGTTTGTTAAAATGTTTGAAAGAATATGGAATTATGATTTGTGCTTGCCATGATTATTAATTGAGAATACATGATTGTTGGATGTGTGAAAACTCCTTTGTGAAAGGATTTGCCCTAATATATGTTATAACTAATTTATTACATGTATGTTAAAATATGTAGTCTAAGTGTTTGATAAAATGTCTGAATGAGAAATTGTTTGATGAAATGCATTTATTACAGGTGTTGAGATAAGATTCTCAATCACCTTAGCTGTATGAATAGATTCCTTCATGTAATTTAAATTCGGCTACGTGATTCATGTATGAAATGCATATGTATGATATTATGTTCATTATGTGTTTTATAAAATGCTCAAATAATTGCATTGCCTGAATTGTCTATTTAATACTACTATGATTATCACATGTGAATGATGTTGCATTAGAGTCTGATTGGGACTACGACATAACCTAAGCAATCAGTAATAGTTTTCGATCGAGTGGTCGAATTAGTTACGCCACGCGGATACGTTCGATGAATCCAAGTCGTACGATGATTATCGATAGTGGTTAGGGCATGAGAAGTGCGTATGCGCACCATGTTGATTAATTTAGTGCGGGCTCATACCAATCGAGCTTGTTAAGTAACTTGATTGGCTTAATATGTGTTTACCATGTATGAACGCTACTGCTTGAATCTAAGTTACCACTTACCAATGAAAAACCCGTTTAACCTTAGTACCACGATCTGCTAAGACTCATGAGCTGGGCATGGTGGTATGGGATACCGTGGTCGATCCGTCGGCCTATGCTGGGGTGACGAGCCTCCCCATAATATCCAGTGAGTAACCCAAACTCGTGACCTGAACATGGTGGTATGGGACAATTTATTCGAGTTGTCAGCCTGCGCTAAGGTGATGAGTCTTTCCTTAGTGACCTTGAGTATAAACTAGGCATACGCTGAGGTGACGAGCCTCTTCGTATCAACCTGAACTTGCCTATCCACTGCTTTTCAATTAGGGGTGATGTTGCCCTATAACTTGCCTATCGTATGTGATTAACTAGGACTGATGACCCTAGATGGATCATTGTTTGGGTAAATGATATAAAGGGAGGTACCTTAGCTTCCCAAACCGGTTGTACGAATAAACTTAAATAAGAACTTGGCTAACATGATCATGCCATGCATTGCATGTGCTTTGGTGAGGAAGCACACGTTTAATAAGAGTATTGCATGCGTGATCGTGAGATGATGTCGCTGAGGGAGTGCAGGCGAGGGCATGCATCATTATAGTATATCACTCCTTCATTAACAAGAGTACTTAAGATATGATTGTTGTACTGCTTTATCATTACTACTTGATTGAATTGATAACATGTTAACCTTTGCCTTATAACTCCACTGAGTTGATCACTCACTCCCACTCTGGGACAATGTTTTAAAACACCAAGCAAACTCTGTTGTAGTTGTAGGTGATGACGAGGCTTACGAGATGGATCCTGACTTTTATGACGACGAGTTCTCCTACATGCAACTCTCTGGCGGGTTTATGTAAACCTGGAGTTGTGTTGCCGGGGTTACAGGGATATGGATTAGAAGCCATCACATTGTATCATTTTGTAAATTTTGGAACTAGACATGTAATCATTTAATCTGGTGACATGTTCATACTCTGAGGACTTACAACCACTTATAGGTTTTATATATTTATCATAGTCTTCCGCTTGCATAATCTAATTATCTTTAGAGTATGATATGCTGATTTAGTGTAATCCCATTCATATGTAATGAACTAATACGGACAACATTCAATCATCATTATTTATGTTACATAAGTGATGCGATGGATCTTGGGAGTTGAGCTCTGCTCGACCCTTGAAATTCGGGGCGTTACATGCAATCTGCAACGTCCATTTGAATCTACTTGTCCTGTTAGGACATCTAACCATTTGTTAGGACATTCATAGGCTTAGGGGAGCCCTACTTTTAACATTTGATTCTTATTTGTGGATTTATATTGATTTGGTGGTCGGATTGATCCTAATTCATATGTCCATGGTTATAAAGGGTCCAAGGGACCACTTAACCAAAAATCAACCATTGGATTAGGGATTTGATGACTCTATACATATTTATACTATTAATTATCCTTATTATGACATTTTAATACTTTATTATCATTATTATTAGTAGTAGTAGTAGTAGTATTTATAATTTCTTCTACTTTTCTCTAACTATTTATGTGGGTCACGCCCAGATCAACGTCATTTATTCATTCACTCAAACCCTATAGGGCTTTAAATAAGAAGATTTAGTTATTTTAATTGTAAGTGGGTCACAAAACAGGGGTCTCAACTTATGGTTATCGATTCATTTTAAATTAACGTTTGAATTTATGAAATCAATATTCTAACTATTGAGATTTGGTGGCAGGTTGTAAGTTTTGTGACTTATTAAACAATGGTTAATAACTTAGGTTTTGTGTAACCATATACAGATTTTAGTTTATAATGGTAACAGCTGAGTACACAAAAGTACGGGGTGTTACAATCTACACCCTTAAAGAAAATCTCGCCTTCGAGATTCGATAATGTGCGTCACAGCTATAATATTACAAGTAGTTTGATTATTCTACATGTGTACCCTATCTTGTATATGTCTAAATGTGAAATTATATCATATATATATATATATATATATATATATATATATATATATTCTTAAGGAGTTACATCAAAAATTTTGCCACCACCCATAAATTTCTACATGGAATTTGAGTTCAGAATTGTTACATTTAACTAGATTCTCAAATCTAGTTCCCACATACCTAGTCTAAGGTTGAAATTTTACCCAAAATACTATCACTTCACCTTTAATCAATCCTAAGTATTGGAAATTGTGAGAAGTATTTTTCCTAACTAGAGAGATATATTTAGGAATTTAAATTATAATTTCTTGTATAGTTTCTTAAGCTTGTAGAGTGCTTAAATTTGATTTAACACACAATACAATGGATAGGGAATTTCCTATAATGCTTAAATTCATTTCACTCACTGAGTGTTTTGACAATGTCACTCCATTTAAGGGAAATTGTGGGAAAAATTTAAATCCTAGATTATTATTATTATTATTTTTATAAGTTCATTGAAAACCAGGTTCAAGAAACATTCTTCTTAACCTCATATATATCATAGTTGGAATTTGTTTTCCCATGGTACTTAAGGTAGTTTCCAAATTCAAGTTACTATTCTAGCAATTTACATGGGATTTGAAATTCTTGTCCCTATGTTCAAATGACTTGTCCTAAAAATTTTAAATGAAGCTAAGGTTTCAAATTTCCATGAAATGTATCATAAATCTGAATGACACTTTTAATAAAATTTCCAAGGGGGACGTACTGTTTGGTTTCTGAGTTCCGACAATTAATAGTTCATCATGGGAATCTAAATTTAATTTCTACGTTCAAACAACTAAACTCCAACTTTCCCGTGGAGCCTAAAGTCTTGCGTCTCTATGTTCACAATTTTTTCATAATTCCTAAGTAATCACAACTAAGTTTGAATGGTTATCCTAATGATTTCAAGGGAACCTAAGTTTGGTTATCTACATTCTCAGACCTTCCTGATTCTAAGGGAATTCCACATGCATCCAAATGGTTAAATAATTTCAAACAGGACCTAAGTTTAGGTCTCTACATTCTTGAAATTTCTCTAAATCTATGTAAGATTCACCTAATTCCAAGTCTCTAATCTCCAACATTTAACTTAAGACATTTGAGGTTTGTATAAGTTTCTTTCCCAAAGGCAAGGTTTGCCTAGACTCCTCTCTGATACCATCTTGTAACACCCCGTTTCTCGAAACCTAAGTACACTACGTATTTTTCAAAAACATGAGCGTTAACCTTTAATTGTAACTCAAATTTCACGTACATTTTTTTCTCTTATCAGAGTTAGTAATATAGCAGGATTGAAACAATTAAGTATAAGAGGGAGTCCAAAAATACATTACCATGATTTCAAGGGCTACCCAAAAACTTATACAAACCAATGTCTTAACCTTTATAAACATAATAGTATAAATTAAATACAATTAAAATCAGGAATGGAGAGTCACAAGATCATCTGGCTCCTCCCATTCCACATGAACACCAACATAAGCATCCTTTGCATCTCCTGCACATTGAATACAACTCGATAGCGTCAATGGCTATCCAATGAGGTATAACCCCCAAGATTTATCGTATCATCAAGATAATTAACCACAGTTATTAGAGAATGTATAACAATATTACATAATGATTATCATTGAAGTCAGGTAATGTTCATCAAATATGCATTCATTAAAAAAATTACAAAGGATAATATTGTTTAAATGCATGGATGTATACATATGCTCACAGACCTAGGGATGCACATCCAGCTAGTAAAGTCACCCAAGGAGAACTAGCCACCCGAAAAAGTACTCAAAGGTATGCCTAAGGAGAACTAGCCACACGGAAAAGACTATGATATATAGATCGCCTAAGGAGGACTAGTCACCCAAAAAAGTACAAAAATGTACACCCAAGAAGAACTAACCACCTGGGAAAGACCATAATAATATATAGATCACCCAAGGAGGACTAGTCACCCAGAAAAGTACACGAAGGTACGCCCAAGAAGAACTAACCACCCAGAAAAAGACCATAATAATATATAATCACCTAAGGAGGACTAGTCACCCAGAAAAGTATACAAAGGTACGCCCAAGGAGAACTAACCACCTGGAAAAGACTATAATAATATATACATCGCTCAAGGAGGACTAGTCACCTAGAAAAGTACACGAAGGTACGCCCAAAGAGAACTAACCACTCGTAAAAGACCGCATGCCATGAAAATAGATGATTAGTCCAACCAATATTATTTCAATTTCAAACAATCATTTTAAGAAAACTCAAAGGTCACTATGGGAGGTTTGTCACCCAGTATAGGCCGACAACTCAGGCATAGTATCCCATTCCACCATCCTTGGCTTATGAGACTAACAAATAACGTGTTTTAATGTAACTTACTCAACTAGTGGCCAATCATAGTGCAACAAGTGGAACTTACCATTGCAAAGTTGTATAAAATAATCCATTAAAGCCACAAAAGGGCAAGTATTTCATAAAAGCCGCATGGGCCAAATATTTCACCAAATGGTGTGATTAAAAGGAACTATTCTCCAAAATCCACATAGGCACAAATGGTCCACAAGGTGGTAAGTCCACAATGTAAATTTATCTAACCCATTTCACAAATGGACACTAGTTCAAGGATCTCTTATAAACGCCAGCAAGTAATCATAAATGATAAATTTTGCTACGTATAATGTTGATAACACATGTATAGCTAAAGTGTTGATCTTAAAACAGGATAGAGATAATTGAATTTCATCACATATTCAAATATTTGACTTTAAACTCAATCCATCAACTATTTATAACATTCGAATTCAGTATGAACAACCAACCATATTAAGTAATCAATAAGATACATGAATGAAAGCAGATAAACAAGCCAATTATCTAGATGTAGAAAAGCTTGAAGGGTGATCCTCACCTTTCAAGAGTTTAGTTGACTTCCTATGTTATTGGAATTGTTGGCGCATTTCCAAAAATCTGACTCTGACTGCACCTTAAACCGTTTAATCAATTAGATCGCAACACCAATCCCTAAAATTAATCCTAAAGGTTAAATAGTGTAGGATTTGAGTTTGAATTTATGATTAAGAGGAGGTGATTCGAATTTTGATATAGAGTAGCATGAGTCATGGTGTGACTCAACCCAATTCAAATCAACTCATATGATTTGAATTGATGTGTACCTGCCTCTTTACTCGAACCAAATCTCATCGCATTAACTAACTGTGGTGGGATTAAATCTAGTCAAAACAAGTCCAACTAAGTGAGACAACTCAACGAGCCGACTTGATGAGTTGTCACGTTTATAAAAGAAATGACATAACCCTTACTTCCTTAGAATCACACTTGCGTAAAATACTATAATTGGGAAAAAGTTGCTGACCTGGCTAGGCTTGACTTGGCTTGCTGCGGGTCAATGAGTTAACTCAGTAGAGTAGAACCCCTCTTCTAGTTCTTCCTCTTCTTCTTCTTCTCCTGCTCATTCTTCCATTTCTTTCTTCTTCTTTTTTATTTCTTCTTCTCCATTCAACCTACATCCAGCCAGTTCGTTGGCCCTAACAAAAACTCGACCCGACCGAGTTAACTCGGCAGTGATGTACAACCTCTCCTCTCTCCTTTCTTCTACCATTCTTTTCCTTCCTTTCTTTTCTTTTCTTCTTTATTTGTTCTCCCCACCCTTTTTTCTCCTTGGTCTAGAACAGGATGCCGGCTGTGATTATTTTCAACCCGGTTCGACTTAGAGCCGACCCAACCCAGACTGCTACTCGGAGAATCTGTTTCAGTGGACTAATGTGGTGTGACAGTAAGACCTGGCCGTAGCCTCCACCCTTCACACTCTCTATCTCTAATTTCTTATAGAAACCCCCAGATGAGATGCTGGACTCAGACCGACTCAGTCCGACTTGTCAGCGAGTCCACACACACCGTAATAGAGACGCACCTGTATCCTCTCTTCTCTTGATTTCTCCTTCATCTTTGCTTCTTCTTCTTCTTCTTTCTCCTTTCTGATCTTCTTTTGCTTTTCTCTTCTTTCTAACAACCACATCCAATAGCTGGATTCGATGAGACTTGACCCGATTCGAACTAAGTCAACTTGACCGAATGTGGCACACAAAGCGGCACCTTTCCTCTCTCTCTCTCTATCTCTTTCAATTTTTCAGAAAGGAAGCCCTAAAAAAGGCCTTTTTAAAGGCCCTCTTAATTCCTTTCTGGAAGATTCAGATGCGCCAACTAATCGCAAGATTAGTGACGAATGTTTGCTCTAATCGAGAGAACTCACATACATGACTCTAGATCTGGCTTGCACGGTTGTGATCGGACAATATGGATGGACATGTGAAACCATGAGCTACCAAATGGATGGTGTAGATCAAGGAATGGGGCCCACTAAAAGGAGGTGGGTTCTCTCAGCCAACGAAGGAGATGACCCGAACTTTAATGGCAGGTCACCGATGGATGATTGATCCAATGATTAGAGATGAATGGACGGCATAGATAGGACCAAAGAACACTGTGGGGCCCTCCAAATGGACTATCGTTAGCACTCTTGCGTTAGGATTTGATTTTCACTTACTTACGGCGGCAGGTGAGAAAAGTTCAAGCAAGCCCTAAAAGGGAAGGTTGAGATTCGCTAAGGTGGAGGGCTAGGATGGTTAGGAGGATACGCACACGGATTGCCAACATGGAATGGAGAAAGAAAATGAATATTTCCATTTTTGAAAAATCAGCCACATATGGTCATTTGTGCTCGATGTTGTGAACATGCACATGTTAAGTAACATGTAAAACTATCTAGGTTTTGGTCCGATTGACCCTCTGAACTAGATGAATGGTTTATTTCATTTGTGTGACCACAAATAGTGGACCACAATTTGAAAGAACGGACGATGTCATCAGTGGCAAAAAGATGCACGAAAGAGAGATATTTCTCTCTTTTGGGAGGCTTCAGGTCAAACCTAGTTTAACTAGAGTGACCGGTTCAGTGCAGTGTGGGTGTGAACTAGTTTTGCACACGCACCACATAAAGTGGGGTCCACAAAAATGTATGGTGCAATCTGCACCATCCATTTGAATCTACTTGTCCCGTTAAGACATTTGACCATTTGTTAGGAAATTCATATGCTTAGGGGAGCCCTACTTTTAACTTTTGATTCTTATTTGTGGATTTATATTGATCTGGTAGTTAGATTGATCCTAATTCGTATGTCCATGGTTATAAAGGGTTCAAGGGACCACTTAACTAGAAATCAACCGTTGGATTAGGGATTTGATGACTCCATACATATTTATACTATTAATTATCCTTATTATGACATTTTAATAACTTTATTATCATTATTATTATTAATAGTAGTAGTATTTATAATTTCATCTACTTTTCTCTAATTTTTTATGTGGGTCACCCCCAGATCAGCGTCATTTATTCATTCACTCGGCCCCTATAGGGCTTTAATTAAGAAGATTTCGTTATGTTGATTATAAGTGGGTCACAAAACAGGGGTCTCAACTTATGGTTATCGATTCATTTTAAATTGACATTTGAATTTATGAATTTGATATTCTAACTGCTGAGATTTGGTGGCAGGTTATAAGTCTTGTGACTTATTAAATAATGGTTAATAACTTAGGTTTTGTGTACCCTTATATAGATTTTAGTTTATAATGGTAACACCTGAGTACGCAAAAGTACGGGGTGTTATAGACCCATTGATCATGGTAATTTTATAATGATTGGATGATCTAATGGAAATTGCGGTTTGCACCACTGATAGTGAAGAAGGAATCTGAGCTAAGGTCCTAGAGGGGGTGAATAGGACTTTTCAATTATTAATAGTTTTATTTAAAGTCCTGATTTCCTAACTTAAATAATCATTCAATTTTAACCAAGTTAGGCAAAATAACTCTAGTGGCTTTCAAGCCAATTAGAGGATTCAATCACAATGGCTATTAGAGATATGCAGATATAATAACTAGCTTAGTGTTGTGTGTGTGTGTGTATGGAATGTGTTTACTATCAATGAATAGTATTCATCCAATCATGTATACAAAATTAAACATTCAAGCATATATAAACATGATTAAACATTTGCGTAAATGACAATTCCAAACACAAACATTTATAGTGGTTCGGCTACATGCCTACTTCACTCCCGGTATCCACGTTCAATCCCAGAGTGCACCGGATTTCACTATCAATGGTTTTAAACAGGTTCACCAATAACTTTTACAATCCTACACTAAGGACATAATTTATGCTCTCCGTAAGAGTAAAGCTCCTACACTTAGAACCCGTGTTTAGGCCCACCGGCCAAGGTCCCACACTAGGCACCTATTGTTTAGGCCCACCGGCCAAGGTCCCACACAAGGCACCTACTTTTAGGCCCACTCGCCAAGGTCCTACACAAGGAACCTATTTTTAAGCCCATTGACTAAGGTCCCCCACAAGGAACTTAAACAAGTTTGTTGATAGCAAACTCTTAGCCTCAATCCTACATGTGGAAAGAGACTAAACTTTTGAACTCTTAAAATGACACTTGCGTGTCAGATTGAGTTCTCTATTGTAGCTTGTCTCGGGTTACTAGATCTTCATGCTCTCGAGCTTGAATCAACTTCCCGGTGCTCCCTCGATCGCCTAGCTTGGATTTACCTATTGGCTCAGCTTCACGATAAAAAACCTTGTATAAGATGTACCTAAAAGGTGAAGAAGGTTATGGGAGTTGATTGAATCTCCTATCTAGGATAATGAGTGGATTTCCTAAGAGATTCAACCTATGAACGCTCTAGAGTATCAAAGAACCAAGGATGTTCCTATTGGTTTTGTCTTTGTACTCTAAAGAAGGCACGAGTTCATATTCTTCATTAAATAGGAGCTTTAAATGCTCATAAGAGTGAAGGATCACAATGAAGAGAGCATGAACTCGTATGGATAGAGTCTAAATGGGCTAGGATAAGCTTGGGATACACTAGAGACTTTATGGTGCCTATTTCCACTAATTTTGTAAGTTTTTACAAGCCGCTTTTATCGACAAAAGCTTTCAATGGATAGAAAATGGCTATAAAATGGGTACTTTACGGTGCTACTGAAGTGACCTTCAGTATCACCAAACTTACTTTGGTGGTACTAAATTATCTATCAGCAATACTGAATTAAATTCCTAAGTTGTTGGTTGAAAATAGTCTCTTTCAGTGGCACCGAACTTTGTTCATGGTGGCAGTCAGTGTCACCAAAATATCTAGTCGGTGTCACTGAATTAACTTTGTAAGCTTACTGGACTATTTTGAGCCCCTTCGGTAACACCGAAGGTATCTTTGGTGGTTCCAAAGGTGATATTCGGTGGTACCTTCTTCCTACCAACAATGGACAAGTTTTCTTGTTTTGTCAAATAAATCATTTAACAACTTGAGATATGCAAAAGCGAAGACTACAGGATATAAAATATGAACTTGGGATTAGCTTAGAATAGATGACCAAGTAAGTATTCCTATTTGGGGTGAGATCATCTATTTGCAAGGTTAAGATTGTAGAAGTAGTTCTTTGTCTTCAATGTGGCTTTAATGCTTCTGATCCAGTTATGTCACCGGTCTTCACTTGACAAGAACTCATCCGACTACAAGACACAACTACTCACATAATTGACAAACATGGGTGCAAATAAGTGCACTGACACCAATGATTTGGGTCATCTGGATGGTTCTGATATCTCCTAGAAGGCGCGTGGGGTTCATCTCACGGTGAAAAGCAAGTCGTAGATTAGTTTACATTAGCCACACGGAGACGGTTTGCACCGATCCATCTTCTCGTCAACTTCTTGACGATTTTCTTAGCTAGCTACAAGATTTCTAGTAGCCCTAATGCCAACATCCGGGATTTATCAAGAGAACCTTCTGGAAGATAGGGAAGGGTCAAGATTAAATCAGAGCTAAAAATGGATATATTCCCTCCACCTTTGGCTGGAAATGGGGTATTTCTGGAAGGTGGGTGACTTGGATTTTTATGGAACACGCGGACGTGGCTCTGAATGTTTTTGGAGCATAAAAATTCGCCAGCAGAGTAAAACGACATGATTTTCCTTCCTCGATCTGTCATTCCTTAGTTTCACTAGCTGGCTCTGGTTTGTGCATACATGGATGCTCATCGTCCGGAAATCTCACCATAGTTTTGATTGGTGACCTTTGCTAATTGTAATGGATGGTTTGGATTTTAGAGGTGGTCCCTCATAGTGAGCCATCTCACGTTAACAAACGAACGTGATTAGTTTCAATTTAAATGTGGTGGGAAAAATGGCTGAAATTAAAGATTTCTTTGGTTCTTGTCGGGTTAAACCCAATTTGACCGCTTCCACGATCCCATAAACTGAGGGTGTACATGATCTGTGCACATTGAGGGTTTAAAAGTGGGGTTTATGATGTGATCGTTGTAATCTACACCGTCTGTTTGCTTTGATGGGATCACTAGATGTCTTTGGTTAGGGGTTAGCCGGATTCAAAGTTCAGGTGGCTGAATTAGTTGATTTTTTACCTATAAGTGTAGGCTATAATGATCTTGTTTGTAAATAGAAATCTAAGGTCCTACATATGAGTTGTTTACAATTCCTGTCATGGAACACCTTTATCCTATCCTTGTAAATTCTCGAGTTTTCATATGCATCATTCCGAATTTTCTCGAGTTCATTTAATTGAAGTTTGCGTAGTGAGCTAGAGTCATCCAAGTTAAAATTCAGATTTTTGATAGCCCAGTAGGATCTATGTTCAAGTTCCACAAGCAAGTGGCAAGCCTTCCCATAGACAAGTCTAAAGGGAGACATTCCAATGGGGGTCTTAAAAATTGTTTAGTATGCCCATAAAGCATGAGTCAAATGGATTAACCAATCCTAGCGATCAGGGTTAACCTTTTATCTAGAATATGTTTAATGTCCCTATTGGAAATCTCAGCTTGTCCAGTTGTCTTTGGGTGGTATGGAGTGCCGACCTGATGAGAGATGTCATATTTCTTCATTTAGTTTGCAAATGGCCTATTACAGAAATGTGAACCTCCATCACTAATGATGGCCCGAGGTGTTCTGAACTAGGAAAGTATATTTTCTTTTAAGAATCGAATGACCATTTGATGGTCATTATTCCGGCACGGGATCGCTTTGACCCATTTAGTGACATAGTCTACTACTAGCAAAATATATAAATTCCTCAAGGATTGTGGGAATGGTCTCATGAAATCGATGCCCCAATAGTCAAATACTTCAATTATCATAATGGGATTCAGAGGCATCATATTTCGAAGAGACAATGCTCAAATTTCTGACAACGCTTACAAGCCTTGCAGAACTCATGTGTGTCCATAAACATAGTAGGTTAGTAAAAGCCACACTACAAAATTTTAGCCATAGTCTTTTTAGCAGAAAAGTGACCACCATAGGCCTGAGAGTGACGGAAGGATATGACACTTTGGTGTTCATTGTCTAGCACGCATCTCCTTAGAATTTGGTCAAACAATATTTGAATAAATACGGGTCATCCTAAAAGAATTTACAAACCTTGGCGAAGAATTTTTTCTTATCATGTGCAGTCCAATGAGTCAGTGTGAAACCTGTAGCAAGATAATTTGCAATGTCAGTGAACCAAGGTAAATGGGAGAGTTTAAACAGTCGTTCATTAGGGAACATGTCGTTTATATGTGTCGTCTTGAGGGAATCAGGGAGATCAAGTCTGGAGAGATGGTCAGCCACTATGTTCTCTACTCCATTTTTTTCTCATATTTCCAAATCAAATTCCTAGAGTAGGAAGATCCATCTTATCGGGCGGGGCTTGACATCATTTTAAAAAGAAGGTACTTGAGCACCTCATGATCAGTGTAAATGATGATCGTGGATCCGATCAAGTAGGAACTAAATTTATTCAAAGTAAATACTACAGCTAGGAGTTGCTTCTCCGTAGTAGAGTAATTCACTTGGGTAGGATTTAAAGTTCTACTCACATAGTGAATAACATAAGGCTTCTTTTCTTTTCTCTAGCTTAACACTGCCCCAATTGCAGAGTCAGGCACATCACACATAATTTCAAAAGGGATGCTCCATTCGGGTGGTTGTATGATAGGTGTGGTAGTTAACATGCTCTTAAGCTTAGTAAAAGCTTCCTGACATTGCTCAGTCCACTCATATGGTACATCCTTTTAAACTAGATTACATAATGGACAAGAGAGGTGACTGAAGTCCTTTATAAATTGTTTGTAAAATCTTGCGTGTCCTAAGAATGATCGCATGTCACGTATGCTCTTGGGTGAATGTAGGTTAGAGATAAGGTCAATTTTAGCCCTATCTACCTCAATTCCCTTAGACGAGATTATATGTCCAAGAACTTTTCCCTTAGAAACCATGAAATGACACTTTTCCCAATTTAGTACCAAATTCTTTTCCTCACATCGCTTCAGCACATTTTTTAGATTTTCCAGACATTCGCTGAAGGATGGACCAAAGATAGAGAAGTTATCCATGAAGACCTCTAAATATTGCCCTACCATGTCAGAGAAAATACTTAACATGCATTGCTGAAAAGTAGTTAGGGCGTTACATAGTCCGAATGGCATCCTTCGGTAAGCAAAGGTGTCATGAGGACATGTGAATTTGTCATTTCCTGATCTTTAAGGGCTATCTCTATCTGATTGCAGCCTAAATACCAGTCAAGGAGCAGTAATAAGAATGACTACCTAGTCTTTACAAAATTTGATCAATGAAGGGTAAAGGAAAGTGGTCTTTCCTTGTGACAGTATTCAACTTCCTGTAGTCAATGCACATTCTTCAACCAGTACTAACTCTAGTTGGCATGAGTTCATTATTGGCATTGGTTACGATGGTGATTCTGAACTTCTTAGGAACCACCTGAGTTGGACCCACCCATTACTGTCAAATATGGGATATATAATACCCACATCCAACAACTTAAGTACATCGACCATAACCACTTCTTTCATGTTTGGATTTAATCTACGTTGTGGTTGTCGAGAGGTCTTCGTATTATCCTCAAGATGAATGCAGTGAGTACAAATCAAAGGGTCAATTCCCTTGAGGTCCGCAATCAACCATCCAAGGGCTCCTTTATGCTCAATGAGAGTAGAAATAAGCATATTCTACTGTTCTTACTCGAGGTGAGGAGAAATCACCACCGGGTATGCCTTATCTTGACCTAAATAGACATATTTAAGATCAGAGGGCAAAGGTTTTAGGTTTAGCTTTGGTGCTTTGAGGCTAGATGGTAAAGGCACTACATCAGTTTGGGAAAAATCTTCAATTTGTGGCTTCCACTGGTTAACTTCAAGTACCGATGTATCATCAAGCATGGCATCCCATAACACCCCATATTTTTCAATACTCAGGTGTTAGTAGATGGACCTTATTTAGTAATTTAAATCTAGTTTATTTATACATTCACCTTAATTCTAATTCAAATTTTACCATCGAAAGTAATCTCCATTCTTAAATCAAGCGATCCAACTATTGAATTAATCAAATATTTAGGATGTTGAGAATTTAAAATTTTATGATCACATGGAGTGACCCACTTTTATGTTGAGTAATCCTAATTTTAAGTAATGAAACCAAATGATGCATAGAAAGTAGATCCCACATCTTAAATATATATAATAAATAACAAAAACAATAATAATAATAATAGTAACTAATTTTTAAATAGTATAAAATCATAAAATGGGTAATCCTAATACCTACAAAGTGAGACCCACATCATGATAAATAAATTTTAAAACAAAACATGTATATGTGAAGTAAAAATAATAATAATAAAGTGAAATAAACAATGATAATAATAAATAGTAATAGTAATAAATTAATATTAATACTAGTATTTTTTTAGTAATCTATTATGAAAGTCTTACAAATGATCCATTAAAACCTTTTGACCGTTGATGCTCGGATTGAAATTGATTCGACCGTCGAATCAATGTAATCAACATTTAAAGGATGTAAATCACGTAATATGGCCAGCTGGGCCCTGGATTTACCCCATCTTTGGTCAAGGGCACTAATTAGACCCCTAGGATCTAATGGATGGAGTGAATTTTATCTAAACACTACCATGGACCCCACCCTAGTTGTGCATGTGCACAATTCACATGCATATGTGGTGCACTAGACCACCAGCATGGGTCAAACCGGGTTTGACTGAGAATTTCGAAGAAGGGAACGTCCTTCTTTCCTTTTTTTTTCTTCTCGTCAATGTCTGTTTCAAACAGGCTATGTGTGATGCATTGGATCGGTGGGCCATCATGATCGATCATTAGTACGATCGGAACCGTCCATTGCGTGTGCCCCTCAAAAATGACCTAAACCTTAGTGTTTACATAGACCCATGCACATGTGCACGCGTATAATAGCAGTTGTAAGTGGTCAAGCATGCGAGCATGGTTGTGTTTCTAGCCGCCCCAAAACCAATCCATCGCAATCAAGGTAGGCCACATATAGCCAATCCAAACCATCCATCTGATTTACATAGTGGGCCTGACCAAAACCCATTTGATCTCATGGGCTTTCCTATACGTGTGGGCACACGATTCTTGGCGAAACTGGAGTTGCACATGACAATTTCTGAAAATGGAAATCAGTTTCATCTTGTCATGCTGGCAATTCGGGTGAGCTCTCTCTCCCTACATCTTGGTCATCCATTCGGTGAATCATAACCCTCCATTCAGCACAATTTAGTGCTCCCTCAATAACGGAGAGAAATCAATGGTTGGTTTGGCTCTAATGACTTCATACAAGAGCTGTTGCAAAGTAATGCAAATTCCAACCATTTGTTTACGATCCTACAATTTAAGATAGTTAGAGAGACCCATCAATGAGCTATAGATTGAGAGCAGTAGGGTTCCTCTTCGTTCTTGTGGCTGTGCTCAAAAATCTGCCATTTTCTTTTCCTTCGAACCCACCACCCCAATCTCCTCTAAGCTTTGAGAAAGCTTGTCTGGAAGCTTCCTAAGGCTCATATGGATTGTCAGCAAGCACCGGATGGGAGGAATAAGCAATGAGCTTGAAGACGCCATTAATGGCTATCTTCGTCTCTGCCTCACCTACTGACTTTTTAGATAAGTTGAAATGTCAAGCATGGATCTCGTGAAAGTCTAGAGAGAGAAATGAGAAGTAGGAAGAGAAGTAGAAGGGAGAGAAGAGCGAGGGAGAAAGAAGCGACAAAAGAGAGGGAGAGCTCGACTCGAGCTGTGCCACACTAACCCTCTATCGAGTCGAGTGCTCGAATCATCATGCTTGTTGGTTCCGAACCAAGTCTAGAGCTCCACAAGCTTTAGAAAGGAAGAGAAAGAAAATAGAAGAATAAGAAGAGGAGGAAGGAACGGCCACCGCTCGCTCCCACACCACACCAACTTGCTTAAGGCACACAGAGCTCAGTCACTAGGGCTAAGTTAGGAGGAAGAAAGGTAGATGCAGCGATGTTGGGTTGCTACTGAGTTCGCTCGGAATGTGCCACCAGGCTTGGTCACGAGTTAAACTCATGCACTTCAAGCTGCTGTCGAGTTAACTTGATTAATGACTAGACTGAGCTTTTCCAGATCTAAGTTGGGGCTGATTCAGTCCAGCCTCCCAATGACAGATGTTGTGGCTTAAGTTTTCACCAAATCGAGTCAGGTTCTGACTGGGTCTGCCTTAACTGAATGGGCACGCTGGCCATGGAGTCTGGGGCCGACTCGCTCTGATGGGCGAGCTAAATCACGTCCAACAGAGTTGTTGGGCTTTCAACAAGAGAGAGAGAGAGAGAGAGAGAGAGAGAGAGAAATGGAGATTGAGTGAGTGTAAGGTGCACTAACTACCGAGTCGAGTGGACTCGAATCGCTGAGGCATGAGTTGGGTCGAGATTTGGTCCAGCAACCTTGCTAGTCAAGTTTGGTCCATTCTAGGTCCTGGGGAAGTCCAAGGAAAGAGAGAGAGAGAGAGAGAGAGAGAGAGAGAGAGAGAGATGGAAGGAGAGGAAAAAAATGAAGGAAAGTGAGAAGGGAGAGTTTGGATTGTGGGTTATTGCTGAGTCAACTCAGCTGAAAATCCACCAAATTAGTCTGAGTTGGGCATGGGTCTAGTTGAGTCTAGAATCATCTAGTTGTGAAGAGAGAGGAAAAGAGAGTAGTAGGGAGCTAGTGTGATTGTTGGGTCGAGTCTAGGAGCTCGACTCATTATCGAGTCTCAAGTTGAACTGAGTTTGGTCAAGTCTAGATCGAGTGTGGGCCAAGTCCAGATAGTGCTGGACTTGCATGAGGAACAAGGAGAGAGGGAGAGAGATGTGAGTTGTGGTCGAGTCACAGTCGAGTCGACTCAGTTAGATCAGGTTGTTGTCTTTACTTGTCCTCTCGAATTAACTCACTAGACATTGAGTTGGGAAGCATCCAACTTTCACTGAGGACTTAATCCTAAGGGCGTGTACACTTTCTACCAACATCAATAGGTGATTTGACAAATAAGGTGATGACTTCTTCCCCTTAATCTTTTCACTTCCTAATTGTTGTAACGGATAGTTTTTGTTGAATTATAGTCGCTATCTTATAACTTGCGATTACTTACACTAATTATCGAATATAAAGGGTTAGCTTACATTTGAATTACAATTGAAAGCTTGTTACTTACATGTTAGTTTCTATCTAAACTCCAATTGATAGCTTATATATTTGATTTATGATCTATTGTAATAGTTATGGACTTAATGATTAACATATATTTTGCATATTGTAAACATACATTTTTATATGCCAATGAATTGTTGTAAGTCGCTTGGAACTCATTTCACTATACCTACTAGTGGCAAAATTCCACTTGTGTATGTGAGCCCACGCTTAGGATGTAACGAGACAGAATGTGTCAGAGATGGGCCCTCGACTTGGAGGTTATTTAGAATGTGGAATACCAATGTGGGACTACCACCTATAGGTTGTCTTGCCTACATGGCATTGGGGATGGCCTCTTTACCGTTCTGATTTAACACTGCCCTACATAACTTCTTTACTATTTTGTTTTGGTATTTACTTCATGCAATCTTTTACCACTTTGATTTAAGTAATTGTCTCATGGTTTGATATTTTTCCTGCATGGCTTCGATGGTTCCTTCCCATATAACTATGCGATGGTAATTCCCACGTATTGAATTTGATTAGCCACTAGTCGATCAGCATCCATTAAACATCCTAAGGCAGGAAATCTCATGAGTCAGGGATGGTGGTCATGGGACATTATGACTGAGCTGTCGACCTACGCTGGGTGACGAACCCCCGTAGTGACCTTTGAGTTTACCTAAATTGGATAGTTGTAATTGGAATCATAAAGGTTTGGCTAATCATACATTCATGGCATACGGGCAATGATGGGTAGCTAATTCTGGATGATGTAGCACGTGCCCTTAGGCTTATTGGGATATTGTTTCGCTAGCTCCCAGACCATCGACTATCAACCCACGTATGTGATGTATGATGGTCTGGTCATTATGTTGTACGTGATGTACGCACATGATGTGCTACGTTGTTGACCAGTCTTATGCATGGGTGACAAGCCCAAGTCCAATTGGATGAGCATCCCCAGGTAGATGTGCATTCATGCATCCATGCATTCAAATAAGACTGCATCATATATTATTTTGAATGCCTTATTGTTTTTAACTATGCTTAGCTAAGGTGGCAGTGTGTAATCTTGAGGGGAATTCACACTGAGTTGGTCACTCATTTATCGAATATATAACCGTACAGGTAATATAGGTGGCTTGAAAGATATTCATGTTCAGATTGATAAAAAGCATGGTACGATTATTAGGGATGCATGGCTGTGTCTCCTAAGAGAAGCTGCGTGATCTTGTGGCTCACGTTTATATGCATTTCATTATCTCTCATGTGTAAATTGTGTAATTCTTGTATTTGTTAATATAGAGACATTGGTTTGTATAAGTCATTATGGGCAACTGCTCGTATATTCTCAATTGTAGATATGGACTTTCAGATTCAAGTCCATGGAATTTTAGGAGTTGGATCACTCCTAGCTTGATATTTAGATTTCCTGTATTTTCTGAAAAAAATTATACAGGAAGGTGTGCTCACCCCCACTGGTTATAAATAGTCTCATAAAGTACGAGGGGGGTGCATGATACACCTCATTCTCACATTGGGACTCCTCAACTAGAGGTTGAGGTTGATTAGTAGTCATCACTTCTATTAACTCAAAAGATGTAGAGTGTTATCACGAACCCACTTGGGCATGAAACACTCTTAGTCTTTAAGTTCAAAATCTAACCTAAAATCTAAGAATTGAAAATTACAACAAATAGGAAGTAAGAGAGAGAAAGTTAGAACGAAGTTACCTGATAAAAGATGCTAGGTTGGGATCCTACAAAACAGAGAACAAAGTTAGTCTTTAAAAAATAAGTTCAAACAAATTCCTAACCTAAAAAAAATTAAAAAATAGAAAGTTAATCTCAATCTTAACCTAATTTTAAAACTAATTAAATTAAAAAAAGCGTAACCATAATCCTCGGCAACGGCGCCAAAAACTTGTTCACAACCCCAAGTGTAGGGTTGTGATATAGTAACAATCTTGGTAAGTGTTCACAACCCCAAGTGTAGGGTCGCAATATAGTAATAACTTGTAAGAGTGAGGTCAAATCCACAAGGACAAAACTTGTACGTATTCTGAAAAAAACTAGAACTAAAACTAGAAGAAGATCTAAATCTGAATTCTTGAATAAAAGAGAGTAATTATGAATAATGTTTAAAATATCAATTAAAGGTAGGAACTAAGGTGCCAAGGATCCACTTGTAACAATTAAGATGCTACCTTGCTTGATTCAATAAACACAATTGGAATTGGAGTCCTATCCTATCCAATTGGAAGATAAAGCAATTTAAATCAAATATGAACTTTTCATTGACCTAATTCTCAATGGAGGAGAATTGTGAAGATTGGAAGGGATTCCATCACCCTACCATGCCCAGGAGACAATGGTGAATAATGAGATTTACTAATCTCACTATCTTAAAACAGGAAAAGAAGATATCCAAAGCTATCACAGCATCTATTGTAATTTAAGTCACAATAAATCATAGAAACTGAAAATATTCCTTTAATATCAAACTAAAAATCAATGAAGTTCAATAAGAACAAGAATCAAAGCAAAATAAACATCCCAACACACTACATGCTTGACCTCTTAGCCCTAGCTAAGAGGTTTAGCTAGCTATATACATGATTGAAACCAAATCTCTTAAACAAAACATGAAAATAAACTAGGGAAGAAGAAAAACTCTTTCTCGGCTGCCCCAACCTTGTGCTATACTCCTTGAGACCTTTTCAAACCCTAGAAGATGCTTTGGAGCATCCTAGTGATTCTTATTTATAATTGTGGAACTCCAACTTTCGCACCGAGTTGAAAAAATCTAGAAACCGCCTCAAATTTACGCACTCTACGTAGTTTTCCAAAATAGACTCCGGGTTTAAACCACCTCGAATTTAGCACTCTGCGCAGTTTTCCAAATATGCTTTTTAGGACAATTTTAGAAATATGTTTGTTTTCAGGACAATTTAAGGATTCCTTTTCTTCACTTCAAATCTTTAATTCTCTTTATTCCTCACTTGGTTTTCTTGGATCTTTGGCATGTGAATTCTTTATTAATGATTCTAAATTTCTAAATCTTCATTTAGTAATCTTTTGAGTATAAATCTTCCTTGACATCAATTTTACCTTAAGCTCTCGAAATCACCTCGCACATGAAGACATGCTTAATTAAATCGATTAAGCACTATCATGTTTATAAAATCAAGGTATAAATAGGAAAAATATATAATAGTTCACACTCAATACACCCCCCAACCAACATTTTGCTAGTCCCAAGCAAAACATGTGTGAAGTATTTCTCAATTCTCATTGTTCAAACCCTTTTTCAGAAATCAATCATTTGCGCAATCAAGTATGGATGAGTAGAATTAAGGTAAGAAAGTGGAATTTTGAAAACCTAGAGTTGAATCATATAAGCAATCCATGAAATAGGTTCTTTATCGATTAAATCATATCATAAATTCATATATCAAGTTTTTCTAATGTGCCTAGTGAATTCTAACTTACTTTTCACAAAAATATACTATCATTATATAATATTAACCATGATCATCACCTCAAGATTAATTGAATAATCATGTACTCATTCCGAACTTATCCCCTTTTCCTTCTTTTTTCAGTTTTTAATTTTATATCGACAGGCTCTTTTTGTTTATTCATTATTTTCAGACTTTCCATTCTTTTTCATTCTTCTACAGTCTTTTTTCTTTTCTAGTCTTTTCATAATATATGACCTTTTTGTTAATCCCATTATCTTTTTTAATTGGTTCTTTTTATCTTTTAAGGTGGATAAAATTCTCCAAACTTAATTCACAATCATCTATCAATGCTTAACATACAAACAATCAGAAATTCTAGCATAATTCACAGAAAGCAACTTGAACATGTTTTATGACTTAGATTAACATGATATTCAAACTTCCTCTTAATAAATTGAGTGCAAGAACTATAGGTAATATACTACTTAGTTAATCAAACTCTAACAATTCAAAATTTAATATCAATCTTATCATCATACTCAAAACATTCTTTACATGCACAATTTATCATTTTTCGAACAGATTTCAACTTGAAACATTGAAATTTTCAAAAAATAAAAATAAAAATTTCTTAGAACTAAGAAAACATTGATTAGTTTACCTAATTCACACCCTCCAACCTAAAATCTGCATTGTCCTCAATGTAAAAAATATATATATAAGCATGCAATGCATATGAGACAACGAAAAGAAATGAGAAGTGATGGAAAGGTTGTACCTAAAGAAAGGGGATTGAAGCTTTTCCAAGGTTCTCAATGTGAAGATGGGTTAGCACAATGACTCAAACAAACTGAAAGTAAATTATCCTAATCCTAAATCTTATGAAAGCAATAAAAGCTAACTACACCTCCATCAGACCAGGAGATCAATCCTGGTACACAAGATCAGTTAGAGGCATGGACATTTCCTTTGAGTCAAATTTCTCAACAAATGGCATTAAACAATGTCGGTTCATTTTTAAAACATGGGCATTCATTGGATTCTTTATCTCAACGACCCTATGTGGGTAAACATTAGTAACAATGAAAGGGTCGGTCCATCGAGATCCGAGTTTACTTGGAAAAAGGTGTAACAGAGAATTGTACAGAAGAACTTTTTGACCAGTTATGAATGATTTCTGAAGGATGTTCTTGTCGTGGAACACCTTCATCCTGTCCTTGTAAATTCTCGAGTTCTCGTATGCGTCGTTCTAGATTTCCTCAAGTTCATTTAACTGTAGTTTACACAGTGAACAGCGTTATCCAAATTAAAGTTCAAATTTTTTATAGCCAGTAGGCTCTATGTTCCAACTCTACAGGCAAGTAGCAAGCTTTCCCATAGATGAATCTAAAGGGAGACATTCCAATGGGCATCTTAAAAGCTGTACGGTATGCCCATAAAGCATCGGTCAAAATGGATTGACCAATCCTTACGGTCAGGGTTAATCATTTTCTCCAGAATGTGTTTAATTTTCCTATTGGAAATCTCAACTTACCCACTTGTCTACGGGTGGTATGGAGTGCTCACCTTATGAGAGATGTCATATTTCTTCATTAAGTTTTCAAATGGTCTATTACAAAAGTGTGGACCTCCATCACTAATGATGGCTTGAGGCGTTCCGAAATGGAAAAGGATATTTTCTTTTAAAAATCGAATGACCATACGATGGTCATTATTCCAGCACGGGATCGCTTCGACCCACTTAGTGACATAATCAGCTGCTAGCAAAATGTATAAAATTTCAAAGGATTGGGGGAATGACCCTATGAAATTGATGCCCCAGTAATCAAATACTTCAATGATAAGAATGGGGTTCAGAGGCATCATATTTCGACAAGACAATGCACCTAATTTCTGACAGCACTCACAAGCTTTGCAAAATCATGAGTGTCCTTAAACATAATGGGCCAGTAAAAGCCACACCACAGAATTTCAATTATGGTCTTTTTAGCAGAAAAGTGACCACCACAGGCCTGCGAATAATAGAAGGAGATGACACTTTGGTGTTCATTATCTGGCACACATCTCCTTATAATTTGTTCTGGGTAATATTTGAATAAATACGGGTCATCCCAGAAGAACTTACGAACATCGACGAAGAATTTTTTCTTATATTACACATTCCAATGAGTCGGCATGAAACCTGTGGCAACATAAATAGCAATGTCAGCAAACCAAGGTAATTAGGAGAGTTTAAACAATTTTTCGTCAGGGAACATATTGTTTATAGGTGACATCTCATGAGAATCGGCCACCTTATAATTCAAATCTACTACTCCCAAATCAACTTCAAACACACAAGCTACAATTGCTATAGACCCGCGTTTAAAGTGGGGAGTGACTTCGGGGAGATCAAGTCTCGAAAGATGGTCAGCCACTGCGTTCTCTACTCCCCTTTTGCCCCATATTTTTAAATCAAATTCTTGAAGTAGGAGGATCCATCTTATCAAGTGGGGCTTATCATCATTCTTAGAGAGAAGGTACTTTAACGCCGCATGATCAGTGTAGATGATGATCTCGAATTCAATTAAGTAGGACCTAAATTTATCCAAAGCGAACACTATGGCTAAGAGTTCTTTTCCGTAGTAGAGTGGTTCACTTGGACAAGATTTAGAGTTTTACTTACATAGTGAATAACATAAGGCTTCTTTTCTTTTCTCTGGCCTAACACTGCCCCCATAGCATAGTCAGACGCATCACACATAATCTCAAGAGGAATGCTCTAATTGGGTGGCTACATGATAGGTGTAGTAATCAACATGCCCTTGAGCTTAGTGAAAGCTTTCTAGCATTGGTCAGTCCACTCGTATGGTATACCTTTTGAAGTAGATTGCATAAAGGACGAGAGAGGTGACTAAATTCCATTATAAATTGTCTATAAAATCCAACGTGTCCTAAGAAGGATCGTATGTCTCATATGCTCTTGGGTGGAGGTAGGTTATAGATAAGATCAATTTTACCTTTATCTACCTCAATTTCCTTGGACAAGATGATATGTCCAAGAACAATTCCCTTACGAACCATAAAATGACACTTCTTCCAATTTAGTACCAGATTCTTTTTCCCACATCGCTTCAGCACATTTTTCAGATTTTCCAAACACTCATCGAAGAATGAACCAAAGACAGAGAAGTCATCCATGAAGACCTCTAAATATTACCTTATCATGTCAGAAAATATACTCAACATGCATCACTGAAAAGTGGCGTGGGCATTACACAGTCCGAATGGCATCCTTCGGTAAGCAAAGGTGTTAAACGGGCATGTGAAAGTGGTCTTTTCTTAATCTTCAAGGGCTATCTCTATCTGATTGTAGCTTGAGTATCTGTCAAGGAAGCAATAGTAAGAGTGACCAACTAGCCTTTCCAAGATTTCATCAATGAAGGGCAAAGGAAAGTGGTCATTCCTCATGATAGTATTCAACTTTTGTAGTCAATGCACATTCTCCAACCAGTGGTAACTCTAGTTGGCACGAGTTCATTATCGGCATTAATTACGATGGTGATTCTGAACTTCTTAGGAACCACCTGAGTTAGACTCGACCATTAGCTATCAAATATGGGGTATATAATACCCACATCGAACTTCAGTACCTCGTCCTTAAGCACTTCCTTCATGTTTGGATTTAATCGGTATTGTGGTTGTCAAGAGGACTTCGTATTATCCTCAAAATGAATGTGGTGAGTATAAATCAAAGGATCAATTCCCTTGAGATCCGCAATCGACCATCCAAGGGTTCCTTTATACTCAATGAGAGTAGAGATAAGCATACTCCCCTGTTCTTGCTCAAGATGGGAAGAAATCACCATCAGATGTCTCATGTTGACCTAAGTATACATATTTAAGATCAGAGGGTAAAGGTTTTAGGTCAAGCTTTAGTGCTTTGAGGCTATACGTTAAAGGCACTACATTAGTTTGGGGCAATTCTTTAAATTGTGGCCTCCACCGGTTAACTTCAAGTATTGACATAGCATCAAGTATGGCATCCATCTCCCTAATAGTGTTATCATCCAAATCAGGGGAGTGGGCCAAGAATGTCTTTAGAGTGTCGGAGTATAGAGTCAAGATTGCTCTATCTTCCATGAAAGAATCTATCAAATTCATGTCATGGATGTTATCAACATCCACTGACTGTTTTCTCATGTTGAAAAAGATATTGAGCTCTAATGTCATATTTTCAAAAGATTAATTCATAATTTCATTCCTTCAATTAATGATTACATTTGATGTATTAAGGAATGGGTGACTAAGAATTACGGGAATTTGAGTTCTCACATCTATGATGGGTTGAGTATCCAGGACAATAAAATCTACTGGATAGTAGAATTTATCAACTTGGACAAACACATTCTCAATCCTCCCTCTCGGTACACGAACTGAGTAATTAGCAAGTTGTAATGTGGTCTGGGTGAGTTTTAATTCACCTAGACCCAATTGTTTATAAACCGAGTAAGGGATCAAGTTCACACATGCCCCCAAGTCAAGAAGTGTGTGCTTAATCCGATAGTTCCCAATTGCACAAGTAATAGTCAGGCTATCGGGATCTTTGTATTTTTGTGGCACATCTTGCTTGAGGATAACACTCATTTTTTCTGTCAAAAAGATTTTTTTTGTATGTTTTTCCGTCTTTTGGTAATACATAAATCTTTTTGAAATTTGACATATGAAAAGATTTGTTTAACGACATCCAATAGAGAGATGTTGACCTTCACTTGTTTAAGCACCTATAGAATATCCCGAGAATTAGATTGAGGTTTTGGTACAATCAATCGTTGAGGGAATGACGCAATTGTCTTATTTTGAGGTTCTAGTTCTAACCCATGTGGAGTAATGTTAAGTCTATCATTCTTATCTTCTTCGGTATCCTTAGGCTTTTCAGCCCTTACCGGAATAGATATGTCAATTGTCTTTCCATTCCTAAGAGTGGTAATAGACTTAACTTGCTGCATTTGATTTGAAGAGCTTCGATCACTAATTTCACAATGTGGATTTAGATTGGGGAGAGGTTGGGCTAGAAGCATTCCTTTCTCCTCACTCACTAAGTATGACTCAATCCTTTGAATGGATGATACAAACATTCTCATTATTGTCTGATATCTTAGAATGCTTATACCATATTTTGGTTGAATAACTCTTGGTTTTGCATGAATTTTTGAACCGTATCCTCTTAAGGCCTCTTTTGATTTAAAAATTGAGTAAGGGCCTCTTGTGGGTTAGCCGTTGTACATTCCTCCAACTGAAATTTGGATGGTTTCTCTAGCTGGAATTGTATGTATTTGAGGTGGGTCCTCTGAAAGGTCTTCGCTAATTGTTCACGGCATTCAATTACTCATTCAATATCTCTTGAGAAGCAAGAATTGTTGGACAATTCTCAGTTGTATGTATGTAATAAGCACAAATACCACAAACAATTTCTGTAGCCTTATCAGATTTGATAGGTTCTTCCTTCTTAAGTTCCATGGCTTCGACTTTTCTTGTGAGATTGGCCACTCTTGCACTCATATCATCTTCCTCTTTTAGAACATAAATTCCTTCCCTTTCCTTTTATTGAGTAGGTTTAAAAGTGGTGAGTCTTGGAGAGGTGTCCTAAGATTGCGCATTTTCTGCCAATTGATCAAGGTAATCCCACATATCATCGGCCTCTTTGTTCATGAATTCACCATTACACATCATCTGTACAAACCGACGCATTGGTGAAGTTAATCCATTATAGAAAAAGCTTATTGTTCACCATACTTCGTAGCCATGAAGTGGACAGGAATTCGTGGGACTTTGAACCTTTCCTAGTATTGGAAGATGGTCACTTCCTCTTTTTGGACAAAGTTCATGATTGTCTTTCTTAAAGTATTAGTTTTATAAAACGCGAAAAACTTTTTTAGAAATTCCTGAGTCATCTCGGCCCATGTGCCGATGGATCTTGGCTTTAAGGAGTGCATCCATATCTTAGCCTTCTCTTTCAACGGTGCCAAAAACTTGTTCACAACCCCATGTGTAGGGTCGCTATGTAGTAATAATCTCGGTAAGTGTTCAAAACCCCAAGTGTAGGGTCACAATGTAGTAATAATCTCAGTAAGTGTTTATATCACCCCGAAACTGAAGGACTGAGTAACTACTCAGGTCCCGAATTCCTGAGTGCCACATGTACAATAATGAGTCACAAATGCATATAGTTAATCCGGTATTAGAAAGCAATGATGAATTAATCTAAGCATATATAATTTCTAATCAGATAGTCTAGAATTTAGATGCCACTAACCAATAGAGTACCATAGAAGGTTTGTATCCACTACGTTGACTGAATAAAATCAGTTTAACAGTTATCCATAGTTTTACTCTCAACACTCATCAATGCCCAAAATGAACTAGGCTCTAGCCCAGTCCCACCGACATCCCTCTTGCTAATATGCTTTGCCAAACTCCTGGTAGTATGCTTGCTCCTCATCGTCGTCAGCACCGACAACATGCAATGCATGTTGCTCCAGGGTACCTGCACTATATCGGGTTCTGGTTGGTGTTTTAGAACACTGTCCCAGAGTGAGAGTGAGTGATCAACTCAGTGGTACCATTAACAATAGGCATCGAATTATCATGCATAGAATGCATTTAATGAACAACAAATAGCATAGAATTCTAAACACTGTTATTAATGTAAATTCATGATTATGATATAATGCATGCTCCTCACCCAAAACCAACACTCCCTCAAGCGACGACATCTGATGTTCGCAATGAAACAACCCTCCCTCAAAGTGACCTCGACTGCATAATCGCCACAAATATAATGTAATGTCATGAAATATGTTAGCTTGGTTGATTAGTTAAGTTCGTTCATCCAGCTGGTTGGGGAAACCGGAATACCCTTAATGGAGTTATTGCCCTAACCCGATCGCGCGGCTCAAGGGCTGTGGTTATGTGGCTGTCGCGACCCTCAGCCCTATCTTAGCGTCATCAATCTTAAAAAGTGGTATAAACATAGATGAAATAGGTTGGGACTTAAATGTCGTACTCGCGGTCACTGTAGAGAGGTTGTCACCCCAACAAAGGCCAATAACATAGGTACAGTGTCCCATACCATCGTTCCCGGCTCATGACTCCAAGCCCTCAATGGACATTATGAGGAGGCTCTCACCCTGGCGTAGGCCGACAGTATGGGCATAGTGTCTCATACCACCATCCCCAGCTCATGAGACTTTGTGGGCCGTAAATCATAGTTAACAATGGGCACAACAGTCTTAGGGTACTTCAGGTTCATACAGGCGTGACCAAACAAGGTTAATGTATAAGGATGGTCGACTATTAGTCAATGTGCCCCGACGGGCTAAACCATAACTAATCGGCCTGAGAATGTAGTCTCATGTAGTCCAACTATGGCCAACAACTTATAGTTCAACTATTCAGGCCAGATTACTCACGGGTAGGTCCAACAAAAGGGGTCGCGCAAGTAATTCTAGGTAATCGGCCCATCCATAAGGGTTTATACACAACATGTATCATCAATTTCAAAGATAGTTCACTCATGATAGGCATAAATCAACAAATTTAAGTACATGGACAGCAATATATCAAGTTCCACTAACCTATACAGATCATGTTCACCATGTTCCAACATATACAACCATAAGGCAGCCATGCACCAACATACAACAACTAGCCTTCCATGAGTTAACATAAATCACATAATTCAGCTATAAATTGGGGAATTCAAGCAAGTAGTTCAACAAATCAGTAATGTGACAACATTTTATGCCTTTACACCTAGCACAATTTACATGTAGCAACTATTCAACCGACAATCAACAATTTACAATAATACATGTCATTGTTAAAGCATAGTTAGCTCCAAATTAGGAAATCAACAACCAACTAGCATAGATTTGGGGAAAGTTAGATATTTGCACCCTACATGAGCATGCAAATGCATAAGTCACAGATTTGGGGTATTAGGGTCTAATCCCCTTCATTAATTTCAGCAATTTCTAGTCCATTATTCTAATCATGCAACCTAAATGATAATTCAGCAACATGCACTAACAATGCACCACACACATTCACTAAACCTATACTAGGCATGATAATCGACTACCTAAATGTAATGGTCCTCACCTAAACTTAACTGGAGATTGCTAAGATGATTCTAACGACGCCGGGTCCGCAAGCTCGAGGTGTCGGGGCCCTGCATTGCATTGAATGGACATGAATCACATGCATATTGCAAAAATTATGAAAATAGTGTGAGAATCCTATATTACCTTAGATGGGTTGGAATTTCTCTTCCAACGGCGGAGAACAACTAGGATTTTCCGACAGAGGAGGGGAGAGGCTGCCAAAATTCACAAATTACCATCGCCGGAGTCACATGCAAGTGAGGTGCCCCCAAAATCTCTCTCCTCTTCTCTCACTTACTCTCTCTCTCTCTCTCAACTGCTGGGAATGGGGTTTGAGAGAGAGGGCAGCCTTATATATGCTCAGAATTATGTCTATTGACCCTAAGTTTTAAGAAATGCTTCCCATGGCCCCGTTGGATCCAAATCTGGCCGTTGGGGCTGTTCTGATGGCCCCATGGCCCATCTGATACATGGGATAGGTGCCCCATGACTCGATGAAGGGTTAGGCAAAGTTTGATCACAAACAAATGCAGTGTTTTGCCACAGTGGCCCGATTTATGATCAACGGTCACCGTTCCACGATCAACGGCCAGATTTTGTAGGTGTAAGTTTGGACTTATTTCTAACCTTCGGTGTGAATTTAGAAGAGATTCGATGGATGGAACACCCAGATTTGCATACTCAAGCAGCGAGGTTATATGGGCAGATTTTAAAATTTTATTTCTTTAGGCCAGGCGACTTGGAGCTTGCAAGTGCCAGCAGGGCAACGCTGCTTGACAGTTTCGAGATATTCCGGGGCCTAGCATCTACGTGGGACCACAAGCCCAGCGAGCCCAAAGGTCTAATAAAGTTTCTAGATTTTTGGATCTACCTCAGGCTATACACGGCCCGTATGGACAGTCACTGAATATAAAGGGGCTACCTGGCTCTACGGCCTGTACTCGGTCCGAGCATGGCTTGATTTGATCTCATTAGTGGTTAAGCTTAACATTAATTAGTCCATAGTAGGCCTACACGTGTGACTGAATTATCCAACCTTGTGTCGGTTCGTACGTGCGTCTCATGACATTGTTCCCTTTTTAGAGGGGTGAATAATGGGATTTACCAATCTCACTATCTCAAAACAAGAAAAGAAGATATCCAAAGCTATCATAGCATCTATTGTAATTTGAGTCATAATAAATCATATAAAACTAAAATATTCCTTTAATATCAAACTAGAAATCAATAAAGTTCAATAAGAACAATAATCAAAGCAAAAAAAAAATCTCAACACGCTACAAGCTTCACCTCTTAGCCCTACCTAAGAGGTTTATCAAACAATAGATATGATTGAAACCAAATCTCTTAAACAAAGTATGAAAAATAAACTAGGGATGAAAAAAAAAAATCTTTAGTGGCTAAGCCACCCTTGTGCTATGCACCTTGAGACCTTTTCAAATACTAGAAGATGTTTTAGAGCATCATAAGGAGTCCTACTTATAGTTGTGAAACTCCAACTTTCGCACCGAGTTGGAAAAATCTATAACCCGCCTTAAATATATGCACTCCGCGAACTTTTCTGAAATAGACTCGAGGTTTAAACCGACTCAAATTTAGCACTCTGCATAGTTTCCCAAATATATACTCTGAGTTTCAGAATATGCATTTTAGGACAATTTCAAAAATATGTTTGTTTTTAGGACAATATCAGGATTCCTTTTCTTCACTTTAAATCTTTGATTCTCTTTATTTCTCACTTAGTTTTCTTGGATCTTTGGCATGTGAATTCTTCATTAATGATTTACAAATCTCCAAATCTTCATTTAGTAATCTTTTGAGTGTAAAACTTGCTTTTAGCATCGATTTCACTTTAAGCTCTCGAAATCACCTCGTACATGAAAACATGCATAATTAAATCGATTAAGCACTATCATGTTTACAAAACCAAGGTATAAATAGGGCAAAATATGTAATATTTCACACTTAATAATAAGAATGAGGTCGTATCCACATGGACTAATCTCATATGTTTCTGAAAGTAACTAGAAGTAGAACTAGAAGAAGATCTATGTCTAAATCTCAGTATTTAGAAAGAGTAACTGTGAAGGATGTAATTAAAATTTGTGAATTTAAAAGTGAGAACTAGGGTGCTAAGGATCCACTTGTAGCTATTGAGATGCTACCTTACTTGATTCAAGAAATCTAATTGGAATCAAAGTCTTATCCTATCTAATTGGAAAGAGAGATGATCAAATCTCTGAACTTCTCATTGATCTGGCCTTAATGGAAGAGGATTGTGAAGATTTGTAAGGGATTCTGTTACCCAACCATGCCCAAGAAATGATGGCAAATAACAGGATTTACCAATCTGACAATCTCAATTAAGAAAAGAAGATATTCAAAGCTATTACAACATCTATTGTAATTTGAGTCACAATAAACCATTGAAAACTGAAAATACTGTTATAATTAGAAATTAATGAAGTTCAACATAAACATGAATCAATGCAAAGAAACATCCCAATCACGCTATAAGCTTCACCTCTTAGCCCTAGCTAAGAAGTTTAGCAAACTATAGACATGATTGAACTAAAAACTCTTAAATAAAACATAAAAACAACTAAGAAAGAAGAAAAAAAACTCTTAGTGGTGGCTCTCCACCCTTTTTCTCCACTCCTTAAACCCCAGAAGATGCATAGGAACATCCTAAGGACTCCTATTTATAGTTGTGAAGCTCCACCTTACGTACCAACTTGGAATTTTCACAAACCGACTTGAATTATGCAATCCACAACTTTTCTGCGTTACGCTTCAGTCGAACCGAAATCGAATCTAAAGTCAAGTCTAAATTTAGAAAGGATTTTGTTTTAGTAGTTGTATGATTTTAGTCGGACCGAGATGTGTTCGGTTGGACTAAACTTAAGTCTTCGATTGAACCGAATTAATCTCTTTCAGCACTGGAGCTTTTTGTGTACTTTCGATTGGACCGAATCCTCCTTTCGATCAGACCTAACTAGGTATCAGTCGAACCGATCGAACCGAATTAGCTTCTGAATTCCATCATCTATCACTAGACTATTTTGTGTAAGTTAGATCGAACTGAACATGGACTTGGTCGGACCGAACCTGTCTATTTTCTGCTACAGATTCATCGATCTTTCAAGTACTTTCTTTAGCTTTTGTACTTAGTTTCCTTGGATCTTTGGTATGTGAATTCTTCATTATTGGTCTTCTAAGATCCCTCTTTTGCCTTGGTGATTCTTAAGCATTAACTCTATGCTTTTAACATTCTTTTCAATCCAAGCTCTCAGATTCACCTTGCAACACAAACATGCATAAAATATACCTTTAATCAGCATCATAATCATAAAATTGAGACATAAAGAGGGGAGAATATTCAATATTTGACACTCAATACGTGTTTCTCGACTAAGAGTGTCAGATGGACTTTACATTGACACATTTTACTTACTTCCGATGCATTTATTTTAGTGTATATTTGTAAGTGCTATGGTTTCTTGCTCTTATAATTATCAAATTTTATAGTGCCAAAACCTCTCTTGGAATCTGTGTCTTGTGTAGCTTATCTACATAATGAAGACTGTGCATCACTCAAGAATAAAGATCTTTACTTCAAGAAATACAAGTTTACATGGTCATGTTCGAGTACAACATCAAGTGTGTGTTCAATGTTCAAGATTCATAGTACAAGCTCCAAGTCAGGACAAAGTTCCTATACTTTGAATCTCAAGCTCAAGATTCAAGATATTTTAAGTTCAAGCTTCTTAAAGTTTTAAATTTAAGGTTGAATATATTTCAAGTTGAAGCTTCAAAAGGTTTCAAGTTCAACGTTCATCATGTATAATGATCACAAGCTTCATGAACTTTAAAAATCATTTATCAACCGAAGGAAAGGAAGTTTCAATGTTCATACTTCATGTATAAGGTATGAATGACCCAAGATTGACCTTAGGGTGGGTCATTTTGAATACATAATTCAATTAGATCATTTTATAAGTGAATAGACTGTTGCTCGACTAGTCTTGGACTATATTCAACTAGTCCTAGCACTGGCTCGACTAGTCCAAGCAATTCCTCGACCAGCCCTAAGTTCGTTACAAATTTTTAAATTTTTTTATTAAGCCTCAACCAGTCCAGGAGACTATTCGACCGGTCATGTGAACAATGCTCGACTCGTTCTCGACCAGTCTTGCAGCCTCGACTCAAAGTCTAGCAACTAAATTTGGTTCCACACAACTAGTCGTGAACAGGTCACGACCAGTTGTGGAGGTCCCTCGACTGGTCATGAAGGGTCTACGACCAGTCGTGGAATGGCTTTATCTAATCGCACCTAAATTTTAAAAATCTGTTGGTCCTACGACCAGTCGTGGGGACCACATGACCAGTCGACAGTATGATTTCTTCAATTATAAATAGAGCACGAATTTCAGAGTTTTTCATTCAATTCAAGTTAAATCAATATGTCACTCTTAGAGATAAGTTAGTGATCTTTTTAAGCTATATTGTGCTCATTTAATATTTTCTTTTATTAGCTTTCTTTGCATTTGATTTTGAATTTTTGCATTCCAATTTTATTTGAAAGAGGGATTGAAGTATTCCGATTTCTTAGAATCAAAATCAAATCAAGCTAGCCCAAGGTGCTTTAAATCTAAAATCAATTTAGAACCTAAAACTATTTCATAAGTGAGTTTGGACATTGAACTTCTACTCCGATTTAGTTCTTCCGGACTTCATCAAAAAGAAAATATCCAGGTATTTTACATTATTGTAATTCATTGAGATTGTGCCAGAAGAATCTCTCTGTTCTGGTTTGTCTGAGGTGATTCAGAAAACTTAGTGTGTGGGGTTTTTGAATTGTGTAAGCCCACTTGAAAGAGACAATTGTAAGGGTTTTAGGTGAACCTGGAAAAATCTATTTTCATAGTGAACACTAATATCCACTATGTGAGGATATTAAGAGTGGAGTAGTTGTGTAGATGTTTTTCTAAACAGTTGGTGTACACATAAGTTAACCACTATAATTTCTAGTCTTATGGATTGATTATTTATTCTTTTTTGTGGATAATTGTAATTTCCCTTTTTGCATTTGTTGGAATGTTGCAATAGCTTAGATTTCTTTTCTCGTTATTTATTTCTTTATTCCTCTGTATCAGTTTGAGTTTTTGATACACAAACCGTTCTAGTAAGGTTGTCCTGCCATAAACACTTGGTTTTTATGGTGAAGGTTGTCCTTAGAATAACATCTGTATCAACCTCTCAATACTCGTTCCTTTGATGTTGTCTTTAAATTCAGCATTGTGGGATAGTCTATTATTATTTGTATTTAATTTATTTAAATTCCGATGTAACTTTTTTAATTTGGTATAGTCTTATTCACCCCCCTCCCCCCCTCTAGGAAATATAGCTCGGTCTTTTCAAGTGGTATTAAAGCCTAATCGCTATTTAAATTGTTATTTCTCTTGGATTAATTTCCTGAGCTAATCGATTTGGGCTTTGTAAGAGTCAAATTTTTTATAGTCTTTCAGTCATTAGGCCTCCACCATTTAATGGCTCCAATTATGCCTATTGAAAAGCCAGGATGAGAATTTTCTTAAAATCCATGGATAAGAGTGTGTGGCAAGCCACAATGACTGATTGGACCCCTCCTACCACTGAAGTAACTAGCATCAATGGATCCAAAACTATGAGAGTTACACCTTACTTCTCTTGGACCACTCTTCAGAAAAGTGAGAGTAGTACCAATGCAAAAGCACTAAATGCAATCACTTGTGCACTATCACCAGATGAATTTAAAAGAATTATATCCTATGATACTGCAAAGCAAGCTTAGGATATTTTAGAAATGATACATGAGGGAACAACAATTGTCAAGAAATCTAAAGTCCAAACCCTCACAACCATACATATGAAGGAAAGTGAAACTTTCATAGACTTTTATACTACATTAAATGACATTGTTAACTCTATGTGGGGTCTTGGTGATAAAATCCCAAAAAATAAAGTCTGCGCAAAGATAATACGCTCACTACCTGAACAGTTTTATTCATAGGTGACTGCGATCTAGGAACTTCGTGATACGGACAATATAAGGGTAGAAGAATTAGTTGGGTCATTACAGACCTATGAGTTAAACTTTAAAGCTCCTAAATGTAAATCCATCACCCTTAAATCTTCTAAATGTATTTCTCAAGAAAATAGTAATTCTGATTTAGAAAATTCTGAAGATGGTCCTTTTAGCTAAAAAGCTTTATAAGATTTTCAAAAGTAAAAAGAGGGTTGATTTTTAAAAATCTAATGATAAGAAAAGATCTAAATCTAAAACTTGAAAATCTTTAAAAGATAGTCAATGTTACAACTGCCATGAATATGGGCATTTAGCAAACAAGTGTCCTAAAAAGGACAAACCTAGAAAGAAAGGTATGTTGGTACTTAGGATGAATCTTCAGACACTGAAGCCTCTTCTGAATCAGAAGATTCTGAAACCGAGTTAGGTAATGAAGTTAAAGACCTTATGACTCTAGCCAAGTTCACGTTTTCAGATAATGATGATTCAACAAGTGAAGAAAATCTGAATAATGATCATGAAAATGAAGAAGATCTTCAAGATGTTTACAATGCCCTATACAAGGAAAGTTGTAAAATTGTGGTAAAACTAAAACTTCAGAAAGAAAAGTTTTCAAAACTTAAAGAAAATTTGGACACTCTTGTTTTAGAAAAATCTCACATTTCAGATTGTTTTGAAAAAACTAAATGCGATCTAGATTTCAAAACCTCCCTTATTGAAAATCTTAAATCTGAAACTAAAAAACTAAAAAATGAAGTCTCTTCACTTTTGAGTTTAAAAGACACTTGGAGGTATGCCCAAGGTGATCCTAACTTAGAAAATGTAACGCTCTGAAAATCGGGGGTCGAGTAGATACCCAACTCCCGAGTTCCAATACATCACTTATGCAACATACATAATGATGATTTGATGTTGTCCATGTTAGTACATAAAACATGAATGAGATTAAGCTAAATCAACAGATCATACTCCAGGAACAGTTAAATTTACGCAAGCGAAAGACTGTAATCAGAGTATAAAATATATAAATCATTGTAAGTCCCCAAAGCATAACACATTGCCAGGTCAAATAGTTACAAGTATTGATTCAAAATACAAAATGTCAAAAGAGTGATAGTCCTCTACAAGCATAAATCCTGAAGCCCCATTGATTCAGAATGGTCTACGAGAACCCGCCTGAATACTGCATATATGAGAAAGCATCCTCATCGTCCTCAAAGTCCGGCTCTGCCTCGCAGGCTACGCCATCATCTGAACCTATGACAGGGTCTAGTTGGTATGTACAACACCATCCCATAACGTGGGAGTGAGTGATCAACTCAGTGGAACAATAAAGCAAAGGTTAACATGTTATTAAACCAATCAAGCAGTAGTGATAAAGCAGCACAATCAGACATCCCTAAATACTCGGATTAATGCAAGAATGATATGAATTAATGATACATGCCCTCGCCTGCGCTCCCTCAGCGACTTCATCGCACGATTGCGCATGAAACACTTCCTCAGTGCTTGACCTGCTATGCCAAACACATACGTAATGCGATGCATAAGCGTGATTATTAAGTTCTTATTAGTCCTTTTCATACAGCAGGATTGGGAAGCTAAGGTACCTCCCTTATATCAATTCCTAAATAATGATTCATTCTAGGGTCGTCAGTCCTAGCAATTCTCATACAATGTTGCGGTTCTAGGTCGCTACAAAGGGCTTGTCATCTTATCAATGTAGGCCTAGTTTGTACTATTGTTGCTACAGAAAGGCTCTTCGCCTCTACGCAGTCTTAGAATACGCTGGAGGTCACTACAAAGGGCTCGTCACCTTATCAGTATTAGCCGACAACTTGAATACAGTGTCCCATACCACCATATTCGGCTCACGAGGCTGTGTTGCTCACTGGACACTACAGGGAAGCTCGTAACCCTAGCGTAGGCCAACAGCTCGACCACGGTGTCCCATACCACCATGCTCGGTTCATGAGTCTTAGCGGATCGAGGTAACAAGGTTAAAGGGATTTTCACTGGTGAATTTGGTACCTTAGATTCAAGCAGTAGCGTCCGTACATAGTGAACATACATCAGGCTAATCGGGTTACTTGATGAGCTCGACCGGTATGAGCACACATCGAATTGATCGACATGAAGTGCATGAGCACTCCGTGTGGCCTAAACACTGTGGACAACTGAAGTACGGCTCAGACTCATCGAACACGTCCTATGGGTGAAAACAACCTCAGCCACCAAATCAGAACCTATTACTAATTGCCTAGACTATTTCATAGTCCCAACCACACTCAGTACCAACAAGAGTTCATGTGAGATAATCAAGCAGTAAGTAATTCAAATCCTATAACCATTTAAGCATTTTATGAAATACAATATAAACATGAATTCACACATGCATTTCATAAGTAATCAGATAATATAATATAAGGTACATAGAGGGATTTATACACATAGTTAAGGTAGTTGAGAACCTTATCTCAATGCCCATATACAATACAATTCACCAATTACTTACTCATACAGACAATTTATCAAACACTTATACTACACTTATCGACATACATGACATATGTTGATTTTTAACATATACTTGGACAAATCCTTCTGACAAGGAGTTGTCACATACACCATCATCATGCACTTACATCTCATAGCCACAGTAGGCACAAATCATGATTTCATATTCATTCAGTCCTTTCAACAAACACTTAAACTACACCCTTCAACATACATGACGTACATCGGTCATAACATGTGTTTAGGCGGATACTTTTACTAAAGAGTTGTTATAAATGCAACTATCCTCTATCCATGATAGATAATCATGGCAAACACGATTCTCAATTCTACACGCATTTAATCATTTCAACAAATACCTAGAATATACTATAGTTAATATAGTTCATATATATCTGAAACGTGAAACAAACGACGCATTTGGCATGTGAAATAGCACCGACGTCAATAATAAACCATTAACTGACATTGAGAGCCTTGAAAACTATAACCTATACGTTTATAGTCCGCACCTTACACTGGTAAACTCGTAACGGATTCATTTTACACACTTATTTTCTGAGGGGTTGTCAAGTCCGGAAAGGCAGTCATAACCGTATGGTTTCGGGGTAATCGGACTTTCGACGTGCTGCTCAGGTCCGATACGGAGTTTCAAGGTGCTCCCGAGAGCAACTGGGTTTTGAGATGGATCTTAAGTTAAAAGATAATGTAGCGTAAATGATTCTACACATTTTGAGTCTTGTAGTTCGTATTTAAAGTAGTTCAAGCTAATTCTATTGATTGTTCAATTTAACACTTAACTAAATCATGCCCTAATTATGATAGAATAAGGTCCTAGGGCAGTTCTACACTCCTTTTTGGCACTTTTAGTTGGTATATTATTTTAATTATTTTATAATATTTCATCATCAAGTTCAATTCATCCCTACCAAATTTCATTATATTTCAGTTTGTAGAAAAATTCTAAAAATTTCAGAAGCAGTAGTTGTCCAAACTAATGATTTTCAGATAGTTGTCACAACGACCTATATTTAACTATATTAAGTATTTTATTATATTTTTTACTTATTTTATATGAAGAGACTTATCAAGTTTCAATATAGCTTTTGAATCACCTAAATAGGAGTTATAACGAGGGAGATATGACTTTTCAAAGTTGGAACCAAGTCATGGAAATTTGCGAAAAGCGGACTGCCCGGCCCGATGCGGCCTGGCCGGGCCCACTGTACGGACGAGGCCTCGCCGGTCGCTGGACTCTGAGGTGATGGCTCATCCCAGGGGTGATGTCCTCCCCCCCCCAGGGGTGCCGGATACATGCGGGACCCACCTTGGGTCCACACGAATTGTGTTGTTTGGGCCCCTGAGTCCGTCAAGGCATTATCGGGTCTCATTTGTAAACTAAAATGAGTTATTTGATGTGCAATATATGATTTTGGGGTAGGAGAAGCTAATCTATTTAAGCAATCTATTTATTTCGTAAGATTTCAAAAGGTTAATAGTCAAAAGCCCATTTTATTTATGTATTTACCATTTACAGTAAATTTTAGTTTAAGTATTGTTCTTCATCATTTAAACTTTAGGATTAGTATCTAATATGAAAGAACTTAGAAAAATTTGAAGAATAAGGTGGTGAAAGGTGAGATTTTTGAAGGAAATGGGAGATTTTTAAGGAAATGGGTTGAAAGGGGATTTGAGACTTTGGGATTGAGTTTTTGAGAAGTAATTAAGGTGGTAGGATCGACCCACTGCCTAAGTACGTCCAACTCTAAGTTGGCAAAAATTTGGGGTGTTACAATAACTCTTATCTGGATCTAAAAAATGTGGCGACCAATCTATTTTGGGTTACGACAGAAGTATTCCTCCCAAACATAAGAATACACCTCCTAAGTTTGTGAAAGAAGAGTCTTCAAACTCAAAAGGGAAAAGTTTAAATCAAAATTATCTTAAAAATACTAAAACTTTTCAATCGTTGAAACCTAAAGCAATCATATCAACTATAAAAAATCATAATCGTAATCCTTTAACTGAGAAAATTGTTGATTTACTTAAGGATCTCTTAAAATCTAACTCAATGGTTCAGTCTTATATCAATTACAAATACAAGAAGACTAACTATACTACTAAACCCAAAACTGTAATGAAATGGGTTCCTAAGGTTACTTGCTTCATTGCCGACATGGCTTTCAAAGCTTCAAGCCATTCAAAGTGATAACTAGACAGTGGATGCTCTAGGCACATGACTGGTGACAAAGGTCTGTTCACCAATCTTAAAGACATGACTGATGGTTTGGTCATATTTGGTGATGGTAGCAACTGCAGGATTATTGGCCAACGTACGATTCAACTTTCTAAACTCCCTTTATTTGAGAATGTTTTATATGTAAAAGGTTTAAAATACAACTTATTAAGCATCTCTCAAATATGCGATAAAAATCATAACATAAAATTTTCTTACCTAGGGTGTGAAATTTTAAATAAAAACAGTTCTATAATATTAACTGATCACAGAACTTTTGAAAACTGCTATATTGTAAGTGACTCTAGCTCATCTAGCCGTGGACATGTACATTACCGTAACTTGTATAGATTGAGCAAAAGAGAGTTACTAAGAGGCCTACCCAAAATACAAAAAGTAGATAAAATATGTGGCGAATGCCAGATTGGCAAGCAAACTAGGAGTTCTCACAAAAAAGTAGACTCCAATACCACATCTAAACCGCTCGAACTCCTCCATATGGATCTTAATGGACCTACTATAATGGAGAGTCAAGGTGGCAAGAAGTACATACTGGTAATTGTAGATGACTTTACCAAATATACTTAGGTAGTCTTCTTAAGAGATAAATCAGAAACTCTCGATGAAGTAAAAAGGGTACTCAGACGTATCCAAACTGAAAAATAATCTCAAGTCTGTAAGATCCGTAGCGATCATGGATCAGAATTTGAGAATAGTAGTTTTGAGAAGTTTGCAATGATCAGGAAATATCACATGAATTCTCTGCACCAAAAACACCATAACAAAATGGCATAGTAGAAAGAAAAAATAGAGTGCTTCAAGAAATGGCAAATGTAATGTTAAATAGTATGAAGCTCACTAAAAATCTTTGGGCCAAAGCCGTAAGTACTACATGTTATATAATTAACCGTGTTTATACTAGAAAATCAAATAGTAAAATGGCTTATGAAATGTGGTTTGATAAGAAGCCTACTGTTAAATACTTTCGAGTTTTCAGCAGCAAGTGCTACATTTTACATGACCGATAAAATCTGGGAAAGGTTAACACAAAAAAGTGATGAAGGGATATTTTTAGGGTATGCTCTAAATATTCGAGCATATCGGATTCTTAATAAAGGGGTCGGTGTAATTCAAGAATCAATTATTGTGGTTATTGATGATCACTTAAATACACTTGTCTCAAGTTCAGATAATGATGAAGTACTTCTAATTGATAAATCAGATTCTTCATCAAGTCCAAATAATTTTAAACTAAGGACTGCTAAAGACCATCAACTAATCAATTTCTTGGAAACCCTCTTATTGGTGTACGCACATGTAGAAAACTAGAAGATGTGTGTAACTATGTGTGCTTTACATCTCAGATAGAGCCGGCTGACGTAAAAGAAACTCTTACTGACGAAAACTGGATAGTTGCGATGCAAGAAGAGCTTAATCAATTTTTTAGAAATGATGTTTGGTACTTAGTTCCTAGACCAAAAGATAAACAAATTATCGGAACTAAGTAGATTTTTAAAAATAAGTTTGGTGAACTTGGTAATATTATTTGAAATAAGGCTAGACTAGTTGTATAAGGATAAACTCAAATTGAAGGCATCGATTATGATGAAACCTTTGCCCCAGTAGCTCGTCTTGAATCGATCAGACTATTTATATCCATTGCTTGCTTTAGAAAGTTCAAAATTTATCAAATGGATGTAAAGAGTATTTTTTTAAATAGCGATTTACATGAAGAAGTATATGTTGAACAACCAACGGGTTTTGAAGACCCTAAGAATACTGATCATGTATATCGCCTAAAAAAGGCTCTCTATGGTTTAAAACAAGCTCCCAGGGCATGTTATGAAAAGTTGGCTAAGTTTTTGCTAAGTCATAATTTTTTAATGGAAAGTTTTGATAAAACTCTATTTGTAAAGAAACATAATGATCACATTTTATTAGTGCAAATATATGTTGATGATATTATTTATGGATCTACCTGTGCTAACATGACTGTTGATTTTGCAGATCTAATGAAATCTAAGTTCGAAATGAGCATGGTTGGAAAATTGAATTATTTTCTTGGGTTGTAAGTTAAATAACAACCTGATGGTTTCTTTATTTCTCAAACCAAAATTGTTCTAAATTTAATTAAAAAGTTCGAATTTGAGAATGGAAAAAATTTTGATACTCCTATGAGTACGACTTTAAAACTCTCAAAGGACTCTACAGGTAAGAAAGTGGATCCTAAATTGTAACATAGTATAATAGGTAGTTTGCTGTATTTAACTGCGAGTTGACCTGATATTGCATTTAGCATAGGGATTTGTGCTAGATATCAATCTGAACCTAAAGAGTCACATTTAACTACTGTTAAGCAGATTATACAATATGTCACAAGTTTAGTTAATCTGGGTCTTTGGTATCCACATGATACTATTGTTCAATTAGCTAGTTACACTGATGTTGATTGGGCTGGTAACATTGATGATAGGAAATCAACTAGTGGTAGTTGTTTCTATATTGGGAACTATTTAGTTTCTTGGCAAAGTAAGAAACAAAGTTCTGTATCACTCTCAACTACTGAGGCTGAATACATTGCAGCAGGTAATGCATGTACTCAGCTTGCATGGATGAAAAGAATATTAAGCGATTACGAAATTACATAGGATTTTATGGTTTTATATTGTGATAATTCCAGTGCAATTAATATATCTAAAAATTCAATCCAGGATTCATTAACTAAGCACATTGACATTAGATATCACTACATCCGTGAATTAGTGGAAGAAAAGTTAATTTCTTTGGAATACATTCCGACCGAGACTCAACTTGCTGACATTTTCACAAAACCGCTCAACAAAAGCAGGTTTTATAAGTTAAAATTTGATCTTGGTATGTGCAATTTGAATTGATTATTCATGCATTTTTGTATCATAATGTATATATATTTGATATTTTATATGTTTAAAATTTTAAATTTCAAGAAAATTGCATTTTTTTGCTATGCACGACTAGTCGAGTACATACTCGACCAGTCATGGCATGACCAGTCAAGAATGTCCTCGACTAGTCGTGTAACGTGGGTTTGATGTTTATTTGGGAGAAAAACTCATTTTTTCTTTATTTGGGTTTCTAATCCAATAGGTCTTAGCTCGACCGGTCGAACCCATCTCCCTAGTTCTTTAAGTTTAGTGCTTTATTTCCTTTTTCCTTCTAGATTCAAGTTCTTATCACTCCTTTTTCGTCTTTGGTGTGATTTATTTCTTGTTTCATAGAGGTTTTTGGGGTTTTCTTCTCCAAAATCTGATTTTGAGAAAACCTACTCTACTTCTTTTGCAACCTTTTAATTCATTGATTTCCTAGTTACAAATGGAAAGCAGAGGTAAAAAGAAAAGTTCTCATAGTCCTTCAATATCTACATCGACACCTATCACAAGGCGCCACCTTCGATCACCCGAGGATGATCCCTCTTATGTGCGAGATTTAAGGTTGCATTGTGCAATGTTATAGTTGAACGACGAGTTCATGTTGAACATTTTGTTCCATTTAAAATCCTTCCTCTTCTCCGATTTGTAGGATGGGCCAACATTCTACATTAGGGTGGGCTAGTATACCGATCTATTGCGTAAGCTATGTATGCATGTATTTCTAATTTTTCAACCGAAAATTTAACTTTTATTATAGCAACTAGAAAAGGTCCATTTGAAGTAGACCGACATTAGATTTCTGGCTTAATGGACATACTTGTCAATGATAAAGGTATTCCAATTAGCACTCTAATAGGTAAACCATCTGAATTAAAAAAATATATGCTTACTAGAGCATTGTGCAATATAGATGCTCATTGGAGTCAAAATGGGAATGCGCTTGCTTCAAAGTATTTGTTACCCTGATATGGGGTTCTTCACAGAATATTTATTTCAAATCTTTATCCACATTCTGGTAACAAAACCGAACTCACCTCTCTCATGGTTTGGATTCTACATTCCATCATCTCTCGTACATCTATATGTCTTTCTTCTTTAATATGTCATTCCATCATACAATTTTGTCTCCATCCTGGACACAGTGATATCCCTTTTGCATATCTTATGACTATGTTAGCCACCCATATGTTACTAGTTATGCTTGTTGGAGAGGCTCTTATTCAACACCTATTCTTCAACAACTCAAATATAAACAAGATGAATTTGAGGTTGGCCATAGGCCAAGTCAATGTAGGTGTTGGTGGAAATGATGCCCCAAATGAAGAAGAAGGAGGTGATTTACCTCCAGATGACATTAACATGGATGATATCTTTGATGAGATTGAATCAGATTCTAAGGTTGGCCCTGATTATCAGCCTTCTGATTTCGCTGAGAGGTTGAATACTCTTGAGGAACAGGTGGCTTGGATTCGTGTAACCCGGGATTCATAATTTTCTTATATGTGTAAATATATGAGGTGCATTAATAAGGGTTTACATCAAATTGATCCATCTATTCATGCTCCCTCTTCAGGATCTGATTAATATTTTCTAATCTTATTTTGTAATAATTTTAATGATACTTGGATTTTTTTTTTGTCTTTTAAGGTAGTATTTGGTTGAACTTAACTTGTTAGTACTTGGTTAAACTTGGTTATATATGTTTGAACATGACTTGCTTATGGATTGTCTATCTTGCTCATTTATTCCTCAATACTCTTCTTATTCTTCCTTCTTTATCTACTTCCACTTCTATTTCTTGATTCCTTCCTTTGTCATATTGTGACAAAAAGGGGGAGAATTTTGGCATGCTTAATAAATGGTGATTGTGGTATATTGGTATATAGCATGTGGATTGTGGATGGATTGTGGATACACCTTCCTTGAGTAAGGGGGAGGAGTAAGTAAGGGGGAGTTATTGTTGGTGGAAGAATTGATGCTTTGTTTATAATTGGTGCATGATTCTTTATTGTACGTATAATGCTTATGTTATTATGAAGTGTGTTTTGTCACAAATTTGACAAAGGGGGAGATTGTAAGTCCTATGGTTTCTTGCTCCTATAATTATCAAATTTTGTAGTGCCAAAACCTCTCTTAGAATCTGTGTCTTGTGTAGCTCATCTACATAATGAAGATTGTGCATCACTCAAGAACAAAGATCTTTACCACAAGAAATGCAAGTTTACATGGTCATGTTTGAGTACAAAGTCAAGTGTGTGTTCAATGTTCAAGATTCATAGTTCAAGCTCCAAGTTAAGACAAAGTTCCTATACTTTGAATCTCAAGCTCAAGATTCAAGATATTTTAAGTTCAAGCTTCTTAAAGTTACAAATTCAAGGTTGAATATATTTCAAGTTGAAGCTTCAAAAGGTTTCAAGTTCAAGGTTCATCATGTGTAATGATCACAAGCTTCATGAACTTTAAAGATCATCTTTCAACCGAAGGAAAAGAAGTTTCAATGTTCAAACTTCATGTATAAGGTATGAATGACCCTAGATTGACCTTAGGGTAGGCCATTTTGAATACATAATTCAATTAGATCATTTTATAAGTGAATAAAATATTTCTCGACTAGTCTTGGACTCTGTTCGACTAGTCCTAATACTAGCTCGACCAGTCCAAGAAATTCCTCGACCAGTCCTAAATTTGTTACAGATTTTTGGAATATTTTGTTAAGCCTCGACCAGTCCAGGAGACTGCTCGACCGGTCGTGTGAACAGTGCTCGACTCGTTCTCAACTAGTCCTTCAGCCTCGACTCAAAGTCCAACAACTAAATCTGGTTCCACACGACTAGTCGTGGAGGTCCATCGAATGGTCGTGAAGGGTCTACGACCAGTCGTGGAACGACTTTATCTTATCGCACCCAAATTTCAAAAATCTGTTGGTCCTATGACTAGTCGTAGAGACCACATGACCAATCGAGAGTGCGATTTCTTCACTTATAAATAGAGCACGAATTTCAAAGTCTTTCATTCAATTCAAGCTAAATCAATACGACACTCGGAGAGATAAGTTAGTGATCTTTTTAAGCTATATTGTGCTCATTTAATATTTCTTTTATTAGCTTTCTTTGCATTTGATTTTGATTTTTCGCGTTCTAATTTTATTTGAAAGAGAGATTGAAGTATTCCCATTTCTTGGAATCAAAATCAAATCAAGCTAGCCCAAAGTGCTTTAAATCTAAAATCAATTTTGAACCTAAAACCATTTCAGAAGTGAGTTTGGACATTGAACTTCTACATTGAACTTTTATTCTGATTTGGTTCTTCCGGGCTTCATAAAAATGAGAATATCCAGGTATTTTATATTATTGTAAATTTCTGTATTTTGATTTCATTGAGATTATGCCAGAAAAATCTCTCTGTTTTGATTTGTCTGAGGTGATCCAGAAAACTTAGAGTGTTGGGTTTTTTAATTGTGTAAGCCCACTTAAAAGACACAATTGTGAGGGTTTTTTGTGAACTTGAAAAAATCTATTTTCATAGTGAACGCTAATATCCACTGTGTGAGGATATTAGCAGTGGAGTAGTTGTGTGGCTATTTTTCTAAACAGATGGTGTATACACAAGAAAACCATTATAATTTTCGGTCATGTGGATTGATTGTTTATTCCTTTTTGTGAATGATTGTAATTTCCCTTTTTGCATTTGTGGAGAACGTTGTAATAGCTTAGATTTCTTTCCTTGCTATTATTTCTTTATTCCTCTGTATAAGTTTGAGTTTTTTATACACAAAACGTTCTAGTAAGGTTGTCATGGGATAAACCTTCAGTTTTTATGGTGTAAGGTTGTCCTTAGAACAACATCTATATCAACCTCTCAATACTCGTTCATTTGAGGTTATCTTTAAATTCAGCATTGTGGGATTGTCTATTGTTATATGTATTTAATTTGAGGTTGTCTTTAAATTCAGCATTGTGGGATTGTCTATTGCTATCTGTATTTAATTTATTTAATTCTACTGTTATTTTTTTAATTCGGCATAGTCCTATTCATCCTATCTAGTTGATAAGAAGAGATTTGTCAGATCTCTAAATGTCTCATGGATCTAATCATCAACAGATACGATTGGTGTAGATTTGGAAGTGATTCCATCACCTAACCATGCCTAGGAGACTATGGCAAACAACAGCAATTTACCAATACCACAGCCAATCACAAGAGAATTGTGAAAGTTAGGAAGGGGTTCCGTCACCCAACCATGCCAAGGAGACAATGGTGAACAACAGAGCCTCCTAAGTTCACAATCTCATAATGAAAAGAACATACTCAAAGCTATTGCAGATCTACTATAATTTGAGTCACAATAAACCATTAAAAACTAAAAGTATTCTTTAATAATCAAACTAAAATTCACAAGAGTTCAATAACCATGAATCAAAGCAAAGCTAACAACCCAATCACACTACAAGCTTCACCTCTTAGCCCTAGCTAAGAGGTTTAGCCTATCATAATCATGATCAGACTAAAGTCTCATAAAAGCATTAAAAGAAGAAGAAAAACTAAAAGGGAAGAAAGAAGAAGATCTTGGCCGACCACTTTGCCTCCACGGCTGACCACTCTCCATAGTCCAAGAGATCCCTCTCTCTCCTGTGCTTCACGTCCAGCCCAAAGATGATCCTTCTCACATTCTCTCTCTCTGTTTTATAGGTGCTAGGGGCGGTGGAATCGGTTACACAGCAAGAGTCGGTTGAACCGACACTATTTCCGCAGTTTGCAGTGGAACCGAACTGCGCATGCAGTAAAAACGCATGGACAGTTGCTTCACTTTGTAGCCTAGCTCCATGATTAGGGTCGTTTCTTGCTTAACCTTCATCTGGATGGTCCAGATCGGCCATCTAAACAACGGTGGTGGTCTACTACTTCCCGGATCATCTGGAACTTGCGGACGCGCTCAATTTGCACAGCAGCTGCGCGGAAGGAAAACGGAAACTTCCGTTTCCATGGATGAGGTCGGTGGGGTCCACTTATACTGACTTTATGGTGCATCAAATCCAGTATTAGAGCTTCTGTATTCATGCTTGATAACAGACTCAAATTTGGAGTGAATCTATTATTCATATGGGCCACATCATCAATAAACGCAGCAGCGTTTTCCTTACTACTACAATCTTGAACGTGTGCATGGAAGCTTGGAATCACTCAGGTTGCGGTCGAATTTATCTTCTGGGTGCATTGGATGGTTCCGATCATGAAAAAGGATGATGGATGGGGCCCACTGGCAAAACCCAATCGCAAGCACGTCTGTCACTGGATGTTTTTGACACTATTTGGATGTTTTGTACAAAAAATAGGAGGGGCCCACTTCTGATGGTATTTTCGGAGATCTGTTCCATTCATCCTCTTCTTAGTAACGTGTAAGCCCATGAGTCAAAGTATGAAGTAGATCTGAACACTAGGTGGGCCACACCATCCACATGTGATGAGTCACTACCCATCGTCAAAGCAAGTCAATTCTCAGTTACGTGCATGGATATGGAGTTCATTATATTTACAAATTTTCCACTCTCCATTTCAGAAACGTCTATCGTTCATTTCTCCCTACTGTATCATCCAAAAGAAGTGAAATTTGATTGGTATCCACCGTTTTTCATGCTCTTTCCATCGGTTCAGTTTGGGTCCTGATCTCCGAAGGATGTCCAAGATGCTTTCTTAATGGTTATTGTCTAATCTTATCCATCGGGTCACTTACACACTGATCTAAGGGCTGAATTTTGATACGTACGGTTAATTTGTGGTCCCTTGGTTATGTATGAAGTTTTGAGCCGAACGGAAGGTGGGAACCACATGATCTTGTATTCTTGACAAATTTTGGACTACTTGATCTTCAGTTTTCTGATTTTCTCAGATCTCTGGCGTGTAAATCTGTCGATCTCAGTCCCCTGTAGTCCCGTCCATTGCCTTGGTAATTTCTGAGCGTTAAATCCATGCTTTTAACATCCTTTTCGGTCCAGGCTCGTAAATACACCTTGCACCAAAAACAAGATTAAAGCAGGGCGCTTAACATTATCATGTACGTAAAATCAGGTAATAATTAAGGTCTAACATGCAATATTTGACCCTCAACATAGATCACTAATCATGACATGTCTTAAATCAACGTACTAAAGACTCGATTAAGTGAGACATTCAAAATGAAGGATCGGGGAGTTGCAAAGATGGTTTTCAACATTGAGACTAAAAGAGGAGTATACTTTGGTTATCTCAAGTAGAATACCTAAGGTAGGTATTGATTAAATAAGTGATGGACCAAGCAAAGCCGAAGAGCGTTCCCTACGTGTCTCTCCTCAAGTTTTCCTCAAGACATATCTTAAAAGAGATGAGGAAAAGTAGGATATATCTCATGAGCCTTATTCGAATGCGGTTGACAGTGTATGCCATGGTCTGTATTAAAAGTTATTTCATAGGCTATCGGTGTTATGAGCAAATACCCCAGCAAGCAATATTAAGTGGCGGTGAGATGACACAGAAGACTACGTCTTACTTTAAGAAGACAGGAGCAAAGGTAGTTGAGCATGTGGATTTAGATCTGGCAGACATGCTCACCTAGATCGTTCCTGCAAAGAAGTTCAAGTTTTGTGCAACTTCTCTAAGCTTGGCGATGACGTAAAAGGAAAATGGAGTGTGCACAAGAAGCTATGATGTGATGCAGAGATGAGAGAAGAGGTCAAGAAGCTACATGATTAAAGATTGAAGATATAGTAAAAATTGCTGTTAAAGGATGTCTTAAATCTTGGCGCTGCTCGACCAGTCGAGGGACTGGCTCGACTAGTCGAAAGAGTCCTCTCACTAGTCGAAGTAAGTTTGACTCAAAGTCCAGCAATAATGTTTTTGAAAATCTCGAGGTCTTCGACTAGTCAAAGCCCAGGCTCGACCAGTTGAAGGTTACGCAGATGGTGCTGGATTCTACGCGGACAGTGTAAATTTGAGCCGGTTTCAGAGAGGTGCGTAAGGGGAGTTTCCTAAACTATAAATAGGGGTCCCTAAGACCTTTTATAGGTATGGTTAACGTTTCCTAAAGGTATTCCAAGGGTTTCTAGAAGGGTTCTAGGGTATCAAAGGGTGTAGCAGGGGTAAGATTCGAGGTTGTTCGAATCGGGTAAGTCTTGTCTCTTTGTTTTTTCTATTTTCATAGTGAAGATTCGTTGCTTTGTGCCATTCTTTTTTTCCCGAAAGGGTTTTCCACGTTAAATCTTTGCGTTCTCTTGTGATTGCTTGGTGCTCTTGAATTGTTATCATAGATTTAGTTACATGTGATTCTAACATGATTAATCCAACAAATCTCTTTAAACTATGCAATATATATATATATATATATATATATATATATATATATATATATATATATGTATATATATATTTTAGAGCAAGTACAATTTACTTATTCGAGCACATGCAAGTAGACAAAGACTTGATAGTCTGGGTGAGCATGATGGATGACAAATAGGCACTTAGAAATAACTTTGAAATTACATATGTGACATAGATGTTAAATAAACCACCAAAATGATGAATCCCGGTTTAGATCTATCATGAAAAAAAAACTTAAGCTCATCAGCTATCAAATTAATAGAAAATTTATTGGATGGTTAAAAATGAAAAATATGAAATGTTCTTACAACAGCAAGTGTCATCACTTGGATGTCATGATCATTCAAACAATTTGATTTTGGATTAAAAAGTGCTTCTACAATTTAGTTTTTTTTTGAGTTGAGGGATGTGAGTCTACAGTTTCTCCGTAACTTCATATTAGGCATCACTGCCTGAGTATCATGCAACTCGCAGGACAAATATACTATGGTAATGGAAAAATAGATAATATTAGTTTCCACAACGAGGGAAACTGAGGTGTCCAAATCCCAGGAGACCCTATAGACCAGTCCCATACATGTCTTCATGTGTGTAAACTTGGCATAATGGGAAATATGAGACTTATATCCGGTATGCCCTACCATAAAGACACCGTGGATATAAAAAAATAATAATAATAAATAAATAAATAAAAACAGGCTGGTTTAAAGACTCGATGAGTAGATACATCCAAAATTTTCGGTGAAGGAACGGGTCGCCGGAGCATAGTTGCGCATGTGGAATTGGGTATGGGACCGCGTTATACCCCCATGAGAACATCAGCAAACCTTGGAGAGGCTCACATCTTCCTTAGGCCCAAGAACCGTTTGGTCAAAGCACGAAGTTTCCCATGAGGTAGGGACATCAATTATAAAGAAAATAAGAACATCATAGCTAATGTGTCATGTTTTCCAACAGTGCACATGCGTTTTATGTCAAAGCACGAGGTTTCCGATTAGGTGGAAACATCAATGAAACGGGAAATAAGAACATTGTAGCTGACGTGTCACATGTTTTTCAACGGTTCTATATGAGTGGGCCATGTCCCGCAGTCAATACGCCCTAAAACGTTTAAGAAACTTTATACTTTCCAATTTTTTCATAAGCGGCCTACCATTTCCATAGGTATGGTTAAAAAAAATTTTACTTTTAAACTCTCTCCCCAAAATCACCTGTTGTTGGAACCGTTAACCCCAAAACCACTTGTGACAATTTTAACCAAAATATTTTTGTGCTGTCAAAATTACCCATCTCACTTTTTTTTTTAGAAGACAGATCTTTCTTAAGGTACTTTCGACAAAGCTAGATGAGACACTTTCTTGATACTTGTCGCAAATCCAAACCGTCCACCATTTCCGCCAACTCACTTTACACAATGAACCTAAAAATGAGGCAGAGACAAGTCTCAAGTGGATCACAGTGCAAGAAATAGTTAGATTAAATACGTACGGTTGCAAAACTTCTTGAGGCCACAGAAGTTTTAGATCAAGCTAATATTTGTCTCTTCCCTCCATCTAGGTCCATGTGACATTATCAACAAGTTGGATGGCAAACACACATCATGTTGGGCCCTATAAGAATATTTCAACAGTAGGTGTCATTGTTCCCACTGCTTTATCTACCGTGGTCCTCTTGAGCTTTGGATCTACCTCATTTTGGAGCTCATGTCATAAAATGATACCGAAAAATGGATGGACGGCGTGGATAAAACAAATAGATGATTGTGGGGGCCACAACTTTCCCACATATACGTGGTATAAATGTTGGCATTGTCATGCATAGAGGTGCATAAGAGCCCAACAAAGTCAAGCTTCGCCCAACTCGGCTTGGCTTGGGGTAGCGGGCTATCCCAGCTTGAACTCGGCTTGGTTCGATCGTCGAACCTAATTGGCCAACTCTGCTCGGCTCGATCAATAGCTCAGGCCAATTCGAGATGAGTTCGAGTTTGAGCCTATGAGCTAAGTTCGAGTTTAGATTTTAGGGATTTTAAGATATATATATATATATATATATAGAGAGAGAGAGAGAGAGAGAGAGAGAGAGAGAGAGTACCGGTCTCCTACAAACCGTACCACACAAAATTTATGTGTGAGCCGTCGTGTACACCATAGGATGAGGAGAGCGGCTGGGATTCCACTACATTGAGAAAGAGAGAGTCTTCGACTCTCTCCTACATTCACGCCGAGGGAGGCGGATTAGCTGCTGCTAGCCAAACTTGAAGTGACGTTACCAAGTTTTGTGAGCCCACCTTGATGTATTTGTTGTATCCACACCGTCTATCCAGTTTTAGAAATCATTTTAAGACATGAGAAAAAGAATGAGCATATCGAAAGCTGGAGTGGACCCCACCACAGAAAACAATAGGGAGAGAGACACCCACCGTTGAAACCTTCCTAAGGTCCACTCTGATGTTTATTTAAGATCTATCATGTTCATAAGTACATTAAAGAAGGGAAAACACTAATATCAGCTTGATCGAAAAAACTTTTGTCGCCCTTAAAAGTTTTTAATGGTGAGCATCACTTTCTCCACTGTTTTCTGTGGTGGGGTCCACTCAAGCTTTTGATCTGATTCATTCTTTAGCTCATGCCATAAAATGATCTCTACAAATGGATTGACGGTGTGGATACAACACATACATCATAGTGAGGCCCACATAATTAGGTGACGTCACTTCAATAGCAAGTCTTCTCAACCAGTTAGTTTTGGACGGGGATTGCGTCCTACCCCAACTCGGATGGGCAGGGCTCTGCGAGGTGGACAGTAATGTTTACATGCCATATGTAGTCGTGCAAGCTCGACAGAAATGTTTACATGACATCCACACCGTTCATAACATCATTTCTACTGAGATAACTAAAAACAAAAATATTATCTTGATTCAAAACTTATGTGGCCTCTTGAAACCATGGACATTCAATCCTCATATTTTTAGTACACTTGAGTATTGGATCCAGCTCATTTTTTACCCCGTGTCCTAACATGATCTCAGAAAATGGATGAATGGGATGGATTTCTCAAAACATTACAGTGCACCCCACCTAGGTTCTAGTGTAGGAACTTGATGCGAAAGGCTGTGGCAGGAAATTGGGAAACGGATTGGCTGGTAACCGGCTAGCCAATGGCTAGTGGTCGATGCTCCGTGAGCCCCACCATGATATGTGTGTTTCATCCATTCAGTCCACCCATTCTTTTATATCATTTGATGGTATGAGCCTAAAAATGAGGTTGATCCAAATCTCGAGTGGACCGCAGTGTTGATTGAACGCCCACCATTAAAAACTTCTTAGGGCCACAAAAGTTTTGGATCAAGCTGATATATATTTTTTCACTTCTTCCAAATTTGTATGACATAATCAATAGGTTAGATGTCAAATAACCATTACAGAGGCCTAGGAGTTTTTTAATGGTGGACTTTCAATCAAATTTCTTTTCCATGGTGTGGTCCACCTGAGATTTAGATCCACCTCATTTTTTGTATCAAGATATAAAATTATCTTTAAAAATGGATGGACGGTGTGGATAAAACTCATACATCATTGTGGGGTCCACATAGAACTGACCACTAGCCACCTGGCTAGTGGCAACTTACTAGCCAAACCACGTCTAGAAGTCTGGATTGGAAGCGGATTGCGTGCTAAGTAACTCAGTACCCTAAGTTTACTAAGTAAAATCTGTGGGGGCCACCATGATTTATTTATTTTATCCACTCCATCCATCCATTTTATCATATAATTTTATTGCATGAGTTCAAAACTTAAGCCTATAAAAATATTAAGTGGACCACATCATAGGAAACAATATAGATTGAACATCTACCAATGAAAAATTCTAGGAGGCCACGGAAGTTTTGGATCAAGTTGATATTTTAGTTTTCCCTTCATCCATGTATTTGTGATCTTATGAACGGGTTGAATGACAAATAAACATCATTGTGCGCCATAAGAAGATTTTAACGGTGTAAATCATTATTCCCACTGTTTCTCGTGGTATGGTCCACTTGAGCTTTGGATATGCTTCAATTTTGGGCTCAACCACTGTAATGATCTGAAAAAATGGATCAATGATGTGGATAAACCAAATACATTCACCGTGGGCCAACGAAAAGAGCGTACTGAGTAACTCAATACGCAATCCAATTTCGTATGGATCAGACGTTGTACCACACACGACTGGAAATGGATTGGCTACCCCCTGCCACTAGCCATGTGGGCCCCACTATGAAGTATGTATTTTATCCATGCCCTTCATCTATTTTTAAAGATCAATTTAGAGCTTATATACAAAAAATGAAACGGATATAAATCTAAGGCGGACCACACCACAAGAAAACAATAGTGATTGGATATCCACCATTAAAATCTACTAAGGCCCATTATATTGTTTATTGGACATCCAATCTGTTGATTAGGTCATACAAACCTGGATAAAGGGAAAAAAAACAAAGATCAACTTGATCCAAAACTTTTATGGCCCCCAAAAAGTTTTTAATAGCCGACGGTCAATCAACACCGTTTCAATCTCTCCCTATTGTTTTTTGTGGTGGAGTCCACTCCAGCTTTCGATATACTCATTCTTTTTCTTATCTCCTAAAATGATTTCTAAAACTGGATGGACAGTGTGGATACAACAAATACATCAAGGTGGGCCCACAAAACTTGGTGACGTCACTTAAGTCTCACTGCTCAACTTGGCAGTAACTAATCTACCTCCCTCGGCGTAAGCGCAGGAGAGAGTCTTTTTTCCGAAGTCTCTCTCTTTCACAGTGAAGTGGAATCCCAGCCGCTCTCCTCATCCTATGGTGTACATGAAGGCTCACACATAAATTCCATGCAGTACGGTTCGTAAGAGACCGGCACTCTCTCTCTCTCTCTCTCTCTCTCTCTCTCTCTCTCTCTCTCTCTCTCTATATATATATATATATATATATGTGTGTGTGTGTGTGTGTGTGTGTGTGTGTGTGTGTGTGTGAACTTTATCCGAGTTGAATCAATTCGAACCAAGTCAAGTTCGAGTCAAGTTCCAAGCAGAGTCGAGTCGAGCTTGGTCTAGAGCAGACTCGGCTCGGATTTTTTTCAAGCTTAAAAAATCCCATTCGACTCTGCTTGAACCCAGTTTCAAGCCAAGTCGAGCCGAGTAAATTAACCAAGCTAATATTCAATCCTACTCTAGAAATACGACGGTTTTTATGCATACTTAATCTTAGTGGGTCTCACTTTGATGATGCTTGTTGTAAATCCGAACCTCCATCTCATTTTGGGGTTGGGCCTAAAATCCTGACCGATCCAATGCAAAGTTGGTCCCATGACATAAAAAAGTTGGTTTTATGGCTTACCATTGTTAAAACTATCAATGGTCCATTTTTTTCAATGTTTAAGCTATCAAAATTGTTGAAATGACATTCCTATCCATTCAGAATGTTAGTCCCATTCAACTGAACGTAACCACCGGTTTTTGTTCCTGATCTAATTTGTTTTCATCTAATAATGCTTCGAAGGGCTTGGGTTCAATATGCATTGTGACTTGTCATAGCCATTTTAAACGTCGGATCTAGATTTATTTTGAGCATAGCCCTAAAATCATACGAGGAAAATGGTGGACGGCTTAGATTTTTCACATTGAGCATAGTGTGCCTGATTTTATGAGCACCTTCTCCTAAAGCTGGAGATGTGATGTTACCATGCAACCAAAAATTTTGGTAGGTCTCACTTTAGTCATGCTTATTACAAATTTGAACCATCCACCGTTTTCACCATCTTAGTTTAGGGCATGAGCATAAAATTCCGGAGTATCCAATGCAAAGGTGGGTCACACATAGGTCACACATAAGAAAAGGAGGTTGGTAGCTTACCACCATTAAAATTATTAATAATCCATTTTTAAAAATATTTTTAGGCTTTTAAAATTGTTGAAATGATATTCCCAACCATCCAGGCTATCATTAACCGATGATTGAATTTTGCCGTTGATCTAAAATTTCTTTGGCCCTGCAATGATTTGAAGGACTTATGTTCAATGCGCACTTTCACTTTTTGTGTGACCCACCAAATCTTTAGATCTTGATCTGTTTTAGCCCAAGCCCTAAAATCATATGAGGAAAATGGTGAACGGCTTTGAATTTTCACAAGCGGAGCCATGGTTAAGTAATCCAGACCATTGCTCTGTTGCATTCCACTATGCACAGGTCCAGGCTCTGACAATGAGGTTTGCTTATCCCACATGATTGTACAAGGGAGCACATCTACACGCCACCCCATATATGTGTGTGCGATCCATCTCATCCATGAGACAGGCTTCATGCGTAGATGCCCTTCAGTGAAGAAGCGGCTCTTCCTCTCATTATATAGGCCACAACATCAGGAATCTAACGATGGCTCAGGAGCACATTCCTTATACGTCCAATTATTTTAAAAAACTCTACCTCACTTAATAAGTGGACTGCCTCCAGTTTTGGCAAGGGCGTCTAGAGAGGATGATACATCCATGGATGGCTTGGATCTCACACATGCTAGGCACCCTTTTACACCCATGAAATATGGCCTGGGTCTCAGGCACGGAAGCAGATTGAGTGGGTGCGATGCGGCTGGTGGCTTTGGGCATGAGCCCGGCATATTTTATTTACATGCTTTCCCTTTGTTTTGCCAGCTCATTTTACCATATGAGCCAATAAATGAAGCGTATCCGAAACTCAAGTTAACCATACAGGAAATAGTGGCATAATGATACCAACCTTTGAAACCTTCTTAAGGAAAAACAGCCAAATTTGTAGTCAAGCAAGAACGAGATGCAATTTTTATTCTAGTAAAAAGACATTTTTATTCTTTCATTTTCATCCATCCTCTTACGTTTGAAACCGATTGCAATCGATTACAAATGGGCGAGTACAAAGCCTTAAAAAATTGTAAAAAGTCACCAGATAGTAGCAAATTGTGTCCTACCCCACCTAGATGCTAATCCATCTAGGCAGCCCTCTGCAGGCCCGCCATCATGTATCGATTTTATCCATGCCATCCATCCATTTTGGAAGATCATTTTAGGGTATGATCCCAAAAATGAGGTAGATCCAAGGTTCAAGTGGACCATACCATAGGAAGCACCGGTGACAATGAAGCCCAACATTGAAACCATCTTAGAGCCCACCCTATCGTTTATTATCATCCAACCTATTCTTAAGGTCACATAGACATGGATGAAGGGAAATCATAAATATCAGCTTGATTCAAAACTTATGTGGCACCATACCATTACGATGTTATCCATGCTGCCCACTGTGATGTTTATATGTCATCCATACCATTCATAAAGTCATTCCTACTAGGATGATCTGAATACAAAGAATGAAAATTATTGACCTGATCTAAAACTTGAGTGGCCCCACTAGTGTTTTAACAGTAGAAGTTCATTCCTTGTTGTTTCATATCCCTGCCTCACTTGAGTTTTGCATTACCTCATTTATGGCCTCATGTCCTTACATGTTTTGGAAAAATGTATGGAAGGTGTGGATTTCTCGTAGATATCATGATGGCCCACTTAGTATACAAAAGCCTTTTACAGGCACTTTGCCTTAGTTTCGCCCAACCAAATATGCTCCAGTCGGAATGGCGATGCCAGTGTAGGGGTCGGTCGCATGGGATGGGATCTCCCATTCTTTGTTTTTGAAAATTCAAGTTGATCACTTATTGCATGACCTACTTTCAAGCATAGGTGTTAAAAACGAGTCTCATACCTGATTTATTATTTTTTGGAAATCTAATGGGTGAAGTAGATTTATTATAATTATTACAGTGGAATGTGTAAAATAAAAAAATAAAAATCAGCGTTCCAGATTTGTCCCTAATGTTTCCTTTGGTGTGACTCATTTGAATCATAAGTTAGCTTGATTTTTTAGCCTTGGGTCTAGTATAAGGTTACACAACTAATGGTTGGAGTCAATTTCTTATATGCATTAAGCTATGCTTGAGTGTACTTTATATATATATATATATATATATATATATAAAAGCTAGATTCCTTCCCGAGGATGCCATATGCTAAACCTAAATCTCATCATCAAAGGGTGGCACTGCCAATTTTTGATGGGCCAGGCATAATCTGTAAATAAAATTCATTATAAACAATTACTTTCCTTCCTGGGATATTAAAAAAAGAATTAAAGAAATAAAAAAATCAGACTGGTCTCTGATTTAGATGGGCCACGCCAAAAGAAACCACGGGGATAATGTTAATTTTTTATAGGGCTCACCATAAAAATTATAAGAAATCCACTCCAACTATTAGATTTTATAATAACATTTATGCTTAAGGTTCAACAATTAGGACAATCCATAAATCATGTGGGTTAGACAGAAGCAACCAGTTTGGAGGGCGCCCATCATCATCGTGTACACTATTTTCAATTGTACGGTCCACCTAAATCATGGAAAGGTCTCCTTTTTAGTACTCATATGTAAATTAGATCACACAACTAATGATCAGCTTGGATTTTTAGATACACAACAAGTTAAGGGTCACATCGCCTTTAAATTTTCAAAGTGTAATATCTGGCACTGGGAAGAGACGGGGCCTCCGGTTTTGCGAAAATATCTTCTAATAGTAAATCTGACTTTTCATCTTGCATTTGTATACTAGCTGAAACGTTTTGGTAAACATGGATGGTCAAAGCACGTTACGGGAATCAGAAGCTTCAAGGAATTTTCCGCTAAAGAACTCTAAGAGAAAAATAATTCTGACTCCCAGTACAAGCGAAAGTTCTTCCTATGGATGTGTTCCACTTCAACGCACATGCTCTAAGCAAGGTAACGGAACCTCCAGTGGGTCTATCATGTTCTAGGTCAAACAGACGTGTACGCTACGAAACTTAAGTGACTTAAAGTATGCTACGAAACTTAAGTAGGTCACTCCAAACGGAATAACAGTGAGGCTTCGTACCAAATGATTATTGTATTTAGTGCGGTGGCCCACCTGACCATTGGATTGGTTTCATTTTCGTGGAAGCCCATAATCATCAAGAATGGGGATTGCCTCCTACCCAGCTCGTCTTCAACTGAGTGGCCACAATGATATATGGGTCTTATCTACACCATCCACTCATTTTTTTTCATATCATTTCACCGGGGTAGGACTAAAATTTAGGCAGATCCAATGCTCAAGTGGATAATACCAAAGGAAGTTCTCACCGTTGAAACTTTTCTGGGGCCTATCATGATGTTTATTTGCCATCCAACCTATTCATAAAGTTGCATATACCCGTTTTCCGTCCAACTTATTCATAAAGTTGCATGAGAAAATTACCACCATAGATGCCGGCTTTTATCCCGCTTCTTCTCTCAACGGCCCAAAGCTTACCTTCCCAACTAAGACCTTTCATATACGGACCAAGTATTTGAGAACGAAAATACCCCTGCTATTCAGCTAAAAGCAGCTGAAAAGTAGGAGTATTTTCGTGCTCAAATACTCTGTCGGTACGTGAAAGGTCTAAGTTGGGTATGTAAGTTTTGGACGGCTCAAAAATAGGAAACCAGATAGAAGGTTGCGTCTACGGTGATGATTTTCTCAAGTTGCATAAGGGCCCATTTGGCCTGGTGGATTGGAAGGGATTGAATGGTACTAGGGTGGATGGCATGATGATGTTGTCAGTGGATTGTCTTGAGATCCATGGGATTGCTCTATCCCTTGATCACCATATCCAGTCTGTTTGGCACGCCGGGCCAATCTTGGGATTAAACCTTTCCATCCCTTCCAATCCCTCGAACCAAACACCAAACACGTCCGAGGCAAATTTGAATGGATTAGGGTGGATTGGATAGGATTTAAAGGTAATGATGGTGTTGTCAGTGGATTGTCTTAAGATCCATGGGATTGGGATCAGATCACCGATCACCGACTCTGTTTGGCACTCCCTGCTAATCCCGGGATTTAACTTCCAATCCCTTCCAATACCATCCAATCTCTTCCAATCCGACCGGCCAAACCGGCCCTAAAGGTCTCAACAGTATGCTGCAAGCCTATTGTTTTCCAGTGGGAGCGGTACCCCTGGGCTGGAAACTACCTCGTGTTTGGCTGGACCCTGTTGCTCTCAAGGGTTGTCCATGCCTGATGAACGGTATAAAGAGAGCATACACATCTTAATGGGCCCCACAGTCCAAGAATTAGGCACCTAATCTAGGGATGATGCAGGCATTGAGATGGCCAATCCAACGGTGGTCCACCAAGTCCATGGGTGGCTGGATCATCTCACACATCAGATGACTGATCTGAATGGCGATCCACCGGTGGATGGATGGCCCAATCGGCACATGCATCAAGTGGGCCATCTCAAGCACAAAAATGAAAGAACTAAAGAGAAATAAGGTGCAAGGTGAGTTCCCAAGTTTGTGTGTTGGTGTCCCTCTCCCCCGATGCAGTCTGTCTGAAGATCTTGGCCCACCTAGATGGCCCATTACAACTCCCAATCTCAGCAACACACACCCTTTCTTCTACAAATTTCCAAATTTCTTACTCTCTACCTCTTCGAAAAGTTTTACAGCTGTTCTTTCCTCTTCTCACGGACGTCTAGTGGGGCGAATCACATTAAGCCGTAATTGCTACTGCATTACCCAAAAAAAATGGACTATGGCGCCCACCACAATATTTGTGTTTTATTTAAGCCATCTATCCATTTTGAAAGATCAATTTAGGGTATAAGTAAAAAACAGGGAGGTAAACGAAGGCCCAAGTGAACCACACCGTAGGAAACAATCGAGATTAAATGTATACCATTGATAAGTGGTGTGCTCCATTCCAAGCTTCCATTTACCTCATTTTTAGGATCACGTCCTAAAATAAACGGTAGAAATGGATGGGCGGAGTGGATGAACAAAATACATTACAGGTGGGCTCCATGAGCCCTGAATTGATCATCCATCTCTATCCCTTCCCCACACGATTTTCCATGCTAAAGCTTTTTGCAGGAATGCAGGAAGTTCCTGCACTCGAAACCTAGGTGGGGCTCACTATGATGTTTGTTAGAAATCCACCTCATCCATCCATTTTGTGAGATAATTTCACAACTTGATATCAAAAGTTAACAAGATCCAAGACTCAAGTGAGCTGCACTAAAGGAAAAGGTAGGCAGTGAAATTCCTACGTTAAAGCTTTCCTTGGTCGAAAATGATGTTTACATGCCATCTATACCGTTCATAATGTCATTCCTTTGGACACGGGTTGGTTACTACCCCGCCACCAGCCAACGACTGATGGTCTGTTCTTTGTAGGCCCCAAAATGATGTATGTGTTTCATCCATGCCGTTCATCTATTTTTCGATATCATTTTATGGTAAGAGAGACAAAATTAGGTATACCTCAATCTCAAGTGGACCACATAAAAGTGTTGAATGAACGTCAACCATTGAAAACTTTTTGTGGGCCATAAAAGTTTTGGATTAAGCCAGTATTTGTTTTTTCCCTTCATCTGTATCTGGATCAGTATAACCTAATCAACAGGTTGAATTGAAAGTGCCATGGTTTGTCAATTAGCGTGAGTGTTGAGTCAGTTAGACTGCAGAGCCTCATAGGAAGATCAAATTAAAGCATTTGTCTCAACCGGATGTATGCAAGCTCGCCACAGGTAAATCTAAGCCTCACATCCCATATCCCAAAACACCAGGTATATAAAACCCTTAAAACAAACTAGAATATCATAAGATTTTTAAGTTAAAAAAACTTTTTCAAAATCAGAAAACTCTCGAAGTTTTCTTACTTTGTCGATTTTATCGATACACTTCTCGATAGAATCGACCTGTGTTTTCGATGTCCTTGATGCTTAAACAATACAATCGAAATGAGAACAAAATACGTCCAGCAAACACATATATCTCTGGACGGATTTATCAATGTATCGATATACCTATCGATATCATCGATATTTAAATCTCGAGTCCATCAAAGTTGATTAGATAATATCGACAGACAGATATCTGCGCCCCACTTTTTACTTAAGAAAATCACATGTGCATCGATATATCAAAGCCGTTATCGATACCATCGAAGTTCAAATCTTGATGGCATCGGAGGGCTCTCAATATTATCAGTCATGGGCGCCTAGTCTTTCAGCAATTATTTCAGGGTTGTTTATCTGTGATCGAGGGTCACTCGATAGAATCGATATTCAAATATCGATGATATCGGTACGGTTTCGATGGCATCGAACAGGGACAGAAACTGTCCAGCAAGCTTGAATGAAAATCCCTTAAATTTATCAATGCCTCGATACATCTATCAATATCATTAACATTCAAATTTCGATGATCTCAAAGGTCCCTTGATCATTCTTGTAAACCTGAAATATTTCAAAGCAAGTCTCTCTCATTTTCAAATGTCGAGAAATCGAACCTCGCATCGATGGAATCGGAGTTCGAAATCCGATGACATCGATACGTGTTTCGATTCCCTCAACCAGCTGACAAATGGTTTCAAAAGCGTATGACATTCGAGTTTGTGTCAACAAGTAGACCGTCGATGCTATCGAGAGTATATGCTCGATGATATCAAACTCTATCATAAATGTGACCATTTTATATCCGTTGGAACCTTTTGCCCATATAAAGAGAGCTTGTCTATTGTTACTGGTAGAGAAAGAAGAGAGTGCTTTTGACTGTTTAACCTTAGATCATATACCCAAAGCTCTTTCTTTCAGGGAAGTTCATCCTCCAATCCACCCTCATCATTGATATTCAATAATGTGGATTGGGGAATGAACTTCCGCATTAAAGGATTCTCCAACTACTACCTTAATGATAAATCATTAAGCTGGGATGCATTTGTTCACTCCCCAAGTATAGGGTTGTGATGTAGTAATAAACTCGGTAAGACCGAGGTCGAATCCACAGGGACTGAAACTTGTACGTTTCCTGAAACTAGATAGAAATAGAACTAGCCTAAGATGCAATATAAATTAAATAGAATTTCCGAAATAATTATCTAAAACTTTAAACAATTCAAAGGAAGGAAACTAGGGATTCAGAAGATCCACTTGTAGGGATCAGGGAGATCTTTATGCCTGCATCAAGAATTATGGAATTTAAACTGAACTTACTTGATCTGGTTTTCAAGAGATGAAAGGTATATGAATTAGAATGGATTCCATCACCAAACCATGCCTAGGAGACAAAGTAAACAACAGAATTAAACTAATTACCAACCAACCAACAATGTATGAAAATCAGGAGGGGTACTGTCATCCTACTATGCCCATGGAACAATGATGAACAACAGGGCTTCCTGACTTCATAAACATTAAAAGGGGAAAGAAATATTCGAAGCCATTGCAAACCCATTGTAATTTCAGTCACAACAGACCATTAAAGACTAATAAAAATATTCCTTTAATAATCAACTAAATCAAATTCAGTTTATGAAATTTAAAGGCTCAAAGTAGAATCTCCCATCTCACTACAGGCTTCACCTCTTAGCCCTAGCTAAGAGGTTTAGCCACACATGAATGGGTTAAATCTTAAAAGAAATATAAAGGAAAAGAGGAATAAAAACCAGGCTGCTTCACTCTCTCTCTCCGTTCCAGCTTCTCCTCAGCTTTTTCTTCTTTTCTTCCTTTTCTTTTCTCCACATGCTGCCGGCTTCGCAGCCAATCCTTTCAATAAACTCCAGCCACGTCCAGTCCCACGGTCCAACAGCCCCTCGTCCAAAACCTTTTTTTTTCTTTTCTTTTCCTCCCCACGTTCCTTTACGTTTTTCCTTTGTTGCTCACGTACCTGCCCAACTGTCTTCTTACCTTTTCTTTCCGTTCCAAAAGAATCCCCCTCGGCCTCCGTTTCTCTCTTGCTTATATGGTGGTCTCAACCTTCCTCGGTTGGGAGTGCGTAACACAATGCGGAATGGTTGCCGCGAAATCGTTTCGCAACCAGTTTGCAGGTTTCGGGATTCCTTACGCAACATACCAAGCTGCAACTGAACCTTTTGGATTGCTGATTCCTTCAGTCGAAATTCCGGCGACATAGCTAGGATCATGGCTGACCTGCGCTCCTACTAGACGGATCAGATCAACCATCTGATCAACAGGGGTGGACCACATCGTCACGGATTTTCCGGATCGCGTGAACAGAGGCACGCACGTCCGAGCGCTATACTGCTGGTGGGGCCCACTTCACTGCTGGTTCGAGGAATCCACGACATCCACTGTATTCTACTCACAAAACCGTTCGGATATGGTCGGTTTTGGATCGACGCTGAAGCGGCCCACCTGATTTTCTATTTCACCGTTCAACCTGCGTTTGAACGGTATTATCCTGTGTATGCAAGCATCGATTTGGAAAAACCTCATGTGTACGGTCATTTTGACCTTCTGAAACAAATGGACGGTCCAGATGAGGCTTATCTGCGTTGATGATGGCCCACCTGAAGTCACCCGCAACTCCCTGTTGCGAACAGAGACGGTGATTTCCGTTTCCTTTTGAATAAGGTCGGTCAAAACTGACTTTGACCGCTCTTGTTGGTCCGGTGCACAGCGGGTGTACACTGGCTGTGCACATTCGCCTCTTGAAGTGGGGTCTACCTTGATGTTTGTGGGAAATCGGATCCACTCGTCCCTTTTCTCATCTCATTTAATGGATAGAGTCCAAGTTTGAAGCATATCTGAACATCAGGTGGGCCTCAGATCAGTAATTCGTGGGCTGATCTGACCATTGGACCACTTCCAGAGGGATCCAATGGCTGAAATTTTACGTGTACGGTTCATTTATGGTCCTCAGGCCACATATGGAGTTTTGAACTGATCAGATGGTGGGAACCCTATGATCTTGTATTCTGGACACTTTTCAGGCCACTTGAGCTTCAATTTCTCAGGTTTTCTTGGATCCTTGGCGTGCAAATCTGTCGATCTTGGTCTCCTAGGGTCCGTCGCTTGCCTTGGTGCCTTCAGATCGTTAAATCCATGCTTTTAGTACCCTTTCCCAGTCCAGGCTCGTGAATATGCCCTACATCACAAACATGATTAAATCAGGCCGTTAAACAGTACTATGTTTGTAAATCCTGGCAACGACTGGGGTCTGATATGCAATATTTGACCCTCAACACAACCCCCAACCAGCATCTTGCTAGTCCCGAGCAAGGTATGCGAAAAATAAATTGAGAATTACAGGATAATTTCTACAAACTCAAGAGATTTATGAGAAACAATTTAGATACTCGAATTCTAAGATTCATAAATGTTGGCATTACTTTCTCCTGAAATCAAGCTCACGATAAACTTCATAATCAAGCTCAAATATTAATCCATTAATCAGAACGATTCTAAATATTGAGTTCCATGGGTGTATCGTGTAATCTTGGTTTAACATTATTAAAATTCACTTCTCTATTTTAGGATATCATTGGTAACCACAAGAGAATTCATGATAACCAACACCTAAACCAAAGCTTGATTCATTCTTCCAGCTTTTAATGACTTTCACACTATGTCAACTTGTTTAAAAGTACAGCCAAGGAGGAGAATCGAATCTACACATATAGGGAACAAACCTATGGTAAAGACCGGTCGCCAAAAAAATTTATGAATGTCAACCTTGGGGAATCAAACCTTCACCTGTAGGGAGCAAACCTATGGTGAAAACCATTCGCCCAATCTTTTCAATTTCTCAGGGTTGGTTCCTTTCAAGCTTAGTGATCACCAAATTAATCCTTCAATATCGAATGAAACCTTAATGTGTAAGCGAGATGTGACATGTAAAATTATGATTCAATCAATGTTTAAAACTTCTAATCATGGATTAATAGTTCTAACTTAACTGTGAAATTTAACAAATAGTTGAATCCCAGAGTCATCAATTCCAACATCACTTATCTTATAATTCTAAATCCAAGATGGCCGTCAAAATCGCTTGAATTCATACGAAATTCTAGAAAAATTTAAAAATTTTCACAACTTTTGCTCAAGACCAAGAAAACACTGATTAGGAGACCTAATCTCCCACCCCCAACCAAAAGTCTACATTGTCCTCAATGTAAAAGAAATAAACATGCAATGCACATGGGACAACGGAAATATAAGAGGAGTGATGGAAAGATAGTACCTGGACGAAAGAATCAAGAGGTTTTCCAAAGATATCTACGTAAGAGCGGGTCAGCACAAGAGAGAAACCAACAAAAATAAAAATAAAAATAAAAATAGCACAAATGAAATCCTACTTACACCACTTTCGCAGGTACTCTCGATTGCACTTAGCATATGCAACAAGCCTTTAAACCCCTAGGTTGCCCCTAGTGGACGAGTTTGAGTCTCGTGAGGGTTTGCAGTAATGTTACCCACAAACATTGAACTAACTAATGATAAAAATGACATGAAATGAAGAACTGGATTGCCTCCCAGGAGCGCTAAGTTTACCGTCTTCAGCCAGACAAATAAAGCAACTACCCTAGTCCTAAGAAAACAGGAAACCTACCTATACCTCCATCAGACTAGGAGATCAATCCTGGTAAACAGGATCAGTCAGAGGCATGGACATGTCCTCTGAATCAAATTTCTCGACAAATGGTTTCAATCGATATCCATTGACTTTAAACTCCTTGCCACTGTCGGGATCTCTTATCTCAACGACCCCATGAGGAAAAACAGTAACAACAATGTAAGGGCCGGTCCAACGAGATCGAAGCTTACTCGGAAAGAGATGTAATCGAGAATTGTACAAAAGGACCTTCTGACCAAGCGTGAATGATTTTCGCACAATATGTTGGTCATGAAATGCTCCTGTCCTTGTAAATTCTCGAATTATCGTACGCATCATTCCGGATTTCCTCAAGTTCATTCAATTGAAGTTTGCGTAGCGAGCCAGCATTGTCCAGATTGAAATTAAGATTTTTGATCGCCCAGTACGCTTTATGTTCCAGCTCCACAGGCAAGTGACAAGCTTTCCCATAGACAAGTCTAAAGGGAGACATTCCAATAGGGGTTTTAAAGGCAGTACGGTATGCCCATAAGGCATCGGTCAATCGGATTGACCAATCCTTATGATTAGGGTTAACCGTTTTCTCCAAAATGTGTTTAATTTTCCTATTAGAATCTCGACTTGCCCACTTGTTTGTGGGTGGTACGGGGTGCTCACCTTGTGAGAGATACCGTATTTCTTCATTAAGCTCTCAAATGGTTTATTACAAAAGTGTGAGCCCCCATCACTAATAATGGCTCGAGGCGTTCCGAATCGAGAAAGGATGTTTTCTTTTAGGAATTTAATGACCATGCGATGGTCATTAGTTCGACACGGAATCGCTTCGACCCATTTAGTGACATAATCCACGGCGAGCAAAATATACAGATTCCCAAACGATTGGGGGAATGGTCCCATGAAATCGATGCCCCAGCAATCAAATGCTTCAATGATAAGGATGGGATTCAAAGGCATCATATTTCGACAAGAGAATGCTCCCAATTTCTGACAACTCTCACAAGCTTTGTAAAATTCGCGAGTGTCCCTGAATATAGTGGGCCAAAAAAAGCCACATTGCAGAATCTTGGCCGTGGTTTTTTTAGCAAAAAAGTGACCACCACAAGCCTGAGAGTAACAAAAGGAGATGAAACTTTGATGCTCATCGTCTGGCACACATCTCCTTAGGATTTGGTTTGGGCAATATTTAAATAAATAAAGATCATCCCAGAAAAATTTGCGCACCTCGGTGAAAAATTTCTTCTTATCTTGCACAGTCCACTGTGGCGGTATGGCACCTGTAGTAAGATAATTAGTAATATCAGTGAACCAAGGTGAATGGGAGACTCGGAACAGTTGTTCATCAGGGAACATGTCGTTAATATGGGTCGTCTCAAGGGGATCAGAGGTATTAAGGCGAGAAAGGTGATCGGCCACAACGTTTTCTACTCCCTTTTTATCTTTAATTTTCAAATCAAATTCTTGGAGTAGAAGAATCCATCGTATCAAGCGGGGCTTAGAATCATTCTTAGAAAGAAGATACTTCAGTGCCGCATGATCTGTATAGATAATGATTTTGGATCCGATCAGGTGGGACCTAAATTTATCCAAGGCGAACACTACGGCTAAGAGTTCCTTTTCCGTAGTCGAGTAGTTCACTTGGGCAGGATTTAGAGTCCTACTTGCGTAATGAATGACGTAGGGCCTCTTATCTTTTCTCTGGCCTAGGACCGCTCCAAGAGCATAATCAGAAGCGTCGCACATAAGCTCAAAAGGAAGGCTCCAGTCAGGTGGCTGCATGATAGGTGCAGTGGTTAACGTGCCCTTAAGCTTGGTGAAAGCTTCCTGGCATTGCTCAGTCCACTCGTACGGAGCATCCTTTTGAAGGAGAGTACATAAAGGATGAGAGAGGAGACTAAAGTCCTTTATGAATCACCTATAAAATCCTGTGTGTCCTAAGAAGGATCGCACGTCTCTGATGTTCTTGGGTGGAGGTAGGTTAGAGATAAGATCGATTTTTGCCTTATCTACCTCGATTCCCTTGGACGAGATGATATGCCCAAGGACAATTCCCTTCTGAACCATGAAATGACACTTCTCCCAATTAAGTACCAAGTTCTTTTCTTCACATCTTTTCAGCACACATTTAAGACTTTCCAAGCACTTGCTGAAAGATGAACCGTAAACAGAGAAATCGTCCATGAAGACCTCTAGATATTGCCCTACCATATCAAAAAAGATACTAAGCATACATCGCTGAAAGGTGGCAGGGGCATTACATAGTCCGAATGGCATCCTTCGATAGGCAAAGGTGTCGTAGGGACATGTAAATGTGGTTTTTTCCTGGTCTTCAGGGGCTATCTCTATCTGGTCGTAGCCTGAATACCCGTCAAGGAAACTATAATAGGAATGACCAGCTAACCTTTCCAGGATCTGATCAATGAATGGTAAAGGAAAGTGGTCTTTTCTCGTGACGGTATTCAACTTCCTGTAGTCAATGCACATTCTCCAACCAGTAGTGACTCTAGTTGGCACGAGTTCATTATTAGCATTGGCTACGATGGTGATTCCGGACTTCTTAGGGACCACTTGAGTTGGACTCACCCATTGACTATCAGATATAGGGTATATAATACCCACATCCAATAGTTTAAGAACCTCGGCCTTAACCACTTCCTTCATGTTTGGATTTAGTCTACGTTGTGGTTGCCGAGCGATTTTTGCATTATCCTCAAGATATATGTGGTGAGTACAAATCGAGGGATTGATTCCCTTGAGGTCCACTATCGTCCATCCCAGGGCTCCTTTATGCTCAATGAGAGTAGATATGAGCATACTCTCCTGTTCTTTCTCCAGGTGGGCAGAGATCACCACCGGGTATGTCTCATCTTGACCTAAATAGGCATATTTCAAATCAGAGGGCAAAGGTTTTAGGTCAAGCTTCGGCGGCTTGAGGTTAGACGGTAGAGGCACTACATCGGTTTGTGGCAATTCTTCAAATTGTGGCCTCTACAGGTTAACTTCAAGTACCGGTGCAGTATCAAGTAAGGCATACGTCTCCCTAATCATGTCATCATCAAAATCATGGGAGTGGGCCAGGCACGTCTCCAGATGGTCGGAGGATAAGGTCAGCGGTGTCGTATCTTCCACGAAAGAGTCAATCATGTTAATATCGTGGAAATCGTCATCATCCTCTGAGTTGCTGCCGTTATTGAAAAAAATGTTTGACTTCAATGTCAAATTTCCAAAAGACATAGTCATGACACCATTCTTGCAATTGATAATTACATTTGACGTGGCAAGGAATGGGCGACCAAGAATAACGGGAATCTGAGTGCTCATGTTATTAATGGGTTCGGTGTCCAGGATGATAAAATCTACAGGGTAGTAAAATCTATCGACCCGGATTAACACATCCTCAATTATCCCTCTTGGTACACAAACAGAGCGATCAGTAAGTTGTAGTGTGGTTAGGGTAGGTTTTAATTCACCCAAACCTAACTGTTTGTATACCGAGTAGGGAATCAGATTGACGCTCGCTACAAAGTCAAGAAGTGCGTGATCAATTCGATGGTTCCCGATTACACATGATATGGTTGGGCTACCGGGATCCTTGAATTTCTGCGGCACGTCTTGCTTCAGGATGACACTCACTTTCTCAGTCAAGAAGATTTTTTTTTGAATAATTTTTCATCTTTTGGTCGTGCATAAGTCTTTCAGAAATTTGGCATATGAAGGAATCTGTTTCATGACATCAAGTAGAGGAATGTTGACTTTCACTTGTTTCAACACCTCTAGCATATCCTGAGAGTTAGAAAGAGGTTTTGGTGACACCAACCATTGGGGGAACGGAGCAACTGGCTTCTCTAGAAGTTCCGGTTCTAATTTTTATGGGGCCTCACTAGATCCATCATTGTTGTCCTCTTCTGGTTCTTGAGGCTTTTCAAGCCTAACTGGAAGAGTTTTATCAATGATCTTTCCACTCCTAAGAGTGGTGATGGATTTAGCGTGCCCCATCTGATTTGAAGAGCTGGGATCATTAATCTAGTACTGCGGTTTAGGATTGGGGAGAGGTTGTGCAGGAAGCATCCTCTTTTCTATAACCGTTATACGAGAATCTATCTTTTACATAAAATCTGTAATTTCCCGCATAGCCTGAGCCAGCTCTTATATGGAATTTTGAACCGGTTCCTCTTGAGGTTTCACTTGATTTGGATTTTGATTGAAGAAACCTGGAAGAGTAGCCATTTGTCCATTCCTCCAACTAAAGTTTGGATGATTTTTCCAACCAGGATTGTATGTATTGGAGTTAGGTCCAGTAAAAGGTCTTTGATAGTTGTTTACGGCATTAGCTTGTTCATTCAACACTCTTCGAAAGGCGGGTATTGTAGGACAATTTTCAGTTGTATGAATGTTGCAATCACAGATGCCGCAAACAATTTCATTAACCTTATCCTTCTTTCCTTCCATGGCCTTAACTTTCCTTATGAGCATAGTCACTTTACACTTGAGATCATCCTCTTCTTTCAAGAGATATAATCCACCTTTCTCCTTTAATTGAGGCGGCCTAGACGTGGTGTTCGACTTTGGGTAATAGTCCCAAGATTGTGTTTTTTCAGCTAGACTGTCGAGGTAGTCCCATACCTCGTCAACATCTTTATTAATGAACTCTCCATTACACATTGTCTCGACCATTTGGTGCATGGAAGATGTCAGTCCATCATAGAAAAAATTTGTAATGCGCCACGTTTCAAATCCGTGTTGTGGGCATGAACTGACCAAATCTTTGAACCTTTTCCAACATTGGAAGAATGTTTCATCTTCCTTTTGGGCAAAGTTCATGATTGCTTTTCTGAGGGTAATTGTTTTATGATGTGGGAAGAATTTTTTTATGAATTCCCTCTGCATGTCGTTCCATGTGCCAATGGATCTAGGACGCAGTGAATATAACCACGTCTTAGCTTTCTCTTTTAAGGAAAAAGGAAAGAGTTTCAGCCTAATTGTATCCTCAGATACATTAGGAAAACATAATGTAGCTATAATCTCATCGAACTCTTTCAAATGTAAATATGGACTCTCTGATTCAAGTCCATGGAATTTGGGAAGGAGTTGGATAACTCCTGGCTTGATGTCCATTTGTCCTGTGTTTTCAGGGAAAATCATGCATGAGGGCATACTCACTCCCGCCGGTTGCAGATAATCTCGTAAAGTATGAGGCGGGGGTGCCTGTTGCACTTCATTTTCATCTTGGGTATCCTCCACCCTAGGTGGAAGTAGAGGAGGTTGGTCTTCAGCCATAACTTCAGTTAACTCAGGGAATTTTGAGCGGTGTCTAGTCCTGCGATGGATAGTCAACCCCTTAACCAATCCTTCTTCAGTCAAGAGACGTCGAGTGTTGTCACGGGCCCACTTGGGCATGAAACACTCACAGCCCTCAATCAAATTTAAAGCCTAGTCCTAAGAAAGGAAAAGAAAATCTAAAAAGAAAGAGAGGGAGAGTTGGAAAGAAGTTACCAAATTGGAGTCCTAAGTTAAAACCTACAAAATAAAACAAATTAAGTTAGATTTAAAAAGAGAAGAATGATCCTTTAAGAGAAAAATAGTAGTAAATTAATTTCTAAAAGAAGGAATTCCGACAAGAAAGTGGAAATTTTTAAAATAAATTAGGAAAGACCTAAACTAGAAAGTAAATTATTAAAAGAGAACTGAAAAATAGAAAGTAGAGAAGGAGCTTACAGAATTAGAAATTTCTATTTTAAAGGCCCACAAAATAGGAAGGTTAGTTTCAAAACAAAAATTCTGAAAATAAATTAGGAAACAAATTAGATCCTAAAAGAGTTAAAATTAGAAAGTTACTAGAGAACAAAAATAGAAGGTTAATCTCTAAAAAAGGAAATAACTAACCTAGTTTCTAAAAACAAAGGAGGAAAGTTTTCTAAAAATAAACTATTTCCTACAAATAGAGAAATACTAGAGTTAGAAAATTTCTAAGATTTAAACCTTAATTCTAAAAACAGAAAAAGTAGAGAAATTAGGAAGGAATTACCAATTTAAGAACTTATGTCAGGATCCTACAAAACAGGAAAACAGGTTAAGTTCTAAAAATAGAATAAAATAAAATAAAACTTTTATCCTAAAGTAAGTAAAATCTTAATCCTAACCTAATTCTAAAACTAATTAATTTCAGAAAAACGTAACCGTCAGTCCCCGGCAACGGCGCCAAAAACTTGTTCACTCCCCAAGTATAGGGTTGTGATGTAGTAATAAACTCGGTAAGACCGAGGTCGAATCCACAGGGACTGAAACTTGTACGTTTCCTGAAACTAGATAGAAATAGAACTATCCTAAGATGCGATATAAATCAAATAGAATTTTTGAAATAATTGTGGAATAATTATCTAAAACTTTAAATAATTCAAAGGAAGGAAACTAGGGATTCAGAGGATCCACTTGTAGGGATCAGGGAGATCTTTATGCCTGCATCAAGAATTATGGAATTTAAACTGAACTTCCTTTGATATAGTTGTCAAGAAGTGAAAGGTATATGAATTAGAATGGATTCTATCACCAAACCATGCCCAGGAGACAAAGTAGACAACAGAATTAAACTAATTACCAACCAACCAATAGTGTATGAAGTTCAGGAAGGGTACTGTCATCCTACCATGCCCATGGAACAATGATGAACAACAGGGCTTCCTGAATTCATAAACATAAAAAGGGGAAAGAAATACTCAAAACCATTGCAAACCCATTGTAATTTCAGTCACAACAGACCATTAAAGACTAAGAAAAATATTCCTTTAATAATCAACTAAATCAAATTCAGTTTATGAAATTTAAAGGCTCAAAGTAAAATCTCCCATCTTGCTACAGGCTTCACCTCTTAGCCCTAGCTAAGAGGTTTAGCCACACATGAATGGGCTAAATCTTAAAAGGAATATAAAGGAAAAGAGGAATAAAAACCAAGCTGCTTCACTCTCTCTCTCCATTCCAGCTTCTCCTCAGCTTTTTCTTCTTTTCTTCCTTTTCTTTTCTCCACACGCTGCCGGCTTCCCAGCCAATCCTTTCAATAAACTCTAGCCATGTCCAGTCCCACGGTCCAGCAGCCCCCCGTCCAAAACCTTTTTTTTTTTTTTCTTTTCCTCCCCACATTCCTTTAGGTTTTTCCTTTGTTGCTCACGTACCTGCCCAACTGTCTTCTTACCTTTTCTTTCCGTTCCAAAAGAATCCCCCTCGGCCTCCGTTTCTCTCTTGCTTATATGGTGGTCTCAACCTTCCTCGGTTGGGAGTGCGTAACACAATGCGGAATGGTTGCCGCGAAATCGTTTCGCAACCAGTTTGCAGGTTTCGGGATTCCTTACGCAACATACCAAGCTGCGACTGAACTTTTTGGATTGCTGATTCCTTCAGTCGAAATTTCGGCGACATTGCCAGGATCATGGCTGACCTGCGCTCCTACTAGATGGATCAGATCAACCATCTGATCAACAGGGGTGGACCACATCGTCCCGAATTTTTCGGATCGCGTGAACAGAGGCGCGCACGTCCGAGCGCTGTACTGCTGGTGGGGCCCACTTCACTGCTGGTTCGAGGAATCCACGACGTCCACTGTATTCTACTCACAAAACCATTCGGATATGGTCGGTTTTGGATCGACGCTGAAGCGGCCCACCTGATTTTCCATATCACCGTTCAACCTGCGTTTGAACGGTATTATCCTGTGTATGCAAGCATCAATTTGGAAAAGCCTCATGTGTACGGTCAGTTTGAGCTTTTGAAACAAATGGACGGTCCGGATGAGGCTTATCTGCGATGATGATGGCCCACCTGAAGTCACCCGCAACTCCCTGTTGCGAACAGAGACGGTGATTTCCGTTTTCTTTTGAATAAGGTCGGTCAAAACCGACTTTGACCGCTCTTGATGGTCCGGTGCACAGCGGGTGTACACTGGCTGTGCACATTCGCCTTTTGAAGTGGGGTCTACCTTGATGTTTGTGGGAAATTGGATCCACTCGTCCCTTTTCTCATCTCATTTAATGGATAGAGTCCAAGTTTGAAGCATATCTGAATATCAGGTGGGCCTCAGATCAGTAATTCGTGGGCTGATCTGACCATTGGACCACTTCCAGAGGGATCCAATGGCTGAAATTATATGTGTACAGTTCATTTATGGTCCTCACGCCACATATGGAGTTTTGAACTGATCAGACGGTGGGAACCCTATGATCTTGCATTCTAAACACTTTTCAGGCCACTTGAGCTTCAATTTCTCAGGTTTTCTTGAATCCTTGGCGTGCAAATCTGTCGATCTTGGTCTCCTAGGGTCCGTCGCTTGCCTTGGTGCCTTCAGATCGTTAAATCCATACTTTTAGTACCATTTCCCAGTCCAGGCTCGTGAATATGCCCTACATCACAAATATGATTAAATCGGGCCGTTAAACAGTACTATGTTTGTAAATCCTGGCAATAACTGGGGTCTAGTATGCAATATTCGACCCTCAACAGCATTGAATGCACAATCGGAATCACTCTACCTTCTTTATAGGAAAACATTATATAGAGTAGGATTCCGTCTTAACCTTGACCCAACCCAAAGCCTCGTATTGGTACATCATCTGAGTTGTGGATCAAGGAAGTCGAAGATTCTTCATCAGCAAGAAGGAGAACTTCCTCAACGTGCTGAATGAGACTCATCCACTTAATTGTAAGTTATTAGAGTCCAGAGGACACTTGTGATCATTCCTTTTTAGGATTGAGTCTAAAGTGTTTCTCACCCTTGTAAGCCCCCGTATGAGGCCTCTGACGAGAGTGTACGTGGTGGGTGTGTTGTGTTGACCCTTGCTCTGTGGAGAGCATAAACAGTTAGGGTCTTGTGGAAGATCCTTAGCCAGTGTGCATAAAAGTGGGTGCTATGTGTTGACCCTTGCTCGTGAGAACATAAACAGAGGTTCCTTGTGTGGATCCTTGACTAATGTGCCTAAAACCTGGGTGTTATGTGTTGACCCTTTCTCGGGGAGCATAAACAATCAGCCTCGGTGTAGGTTGTAAAGGTTGAAGGTGAACCGCTGTAAAACTTCCTTAGTAAAATCCGGTACACTCAATGGTTGAGTACGGTTACCTGGATTGGAGTAGACAAGTAGTCAAACCACTATAAAAATGACTGTGTTTGAGATTATTATTCTTTTGATTATATGATTTACTTTAATACTTTCGTATCTGAGATCACACCTCACACATATATACAGTCATATCCATCATAAATTAATTTGCATATTATTCATTTCTTAAATAGTTTATGATTAGATCCTCTACCAGGCTTGGAAGCCAGTAGAGTTACTTTTGAGTAATCCTGATAAGTATCGCCTGTTAGGATTAGCGTAATAGGATTTTTAATAAATCATAAAAACTTTAAAAAGTCTTATTCACTCCCTCTAGGATATATTGACATATTCTTACTTCAACTAAAGCGATCCTTACCACAATTTCAATTAGTATCAGAGCGAGTCTCTCTTTAAGGGCTTCACCACCTAGAGAGTGATCTTAACTGAAGTTGGGAATATGACCAAAGGAGAGGGCTCATCGGTCACTAGGCCTCCAGTATTTGGTGGATCAAATTATGCATACTGAAAGGCTAGGATGCACTACTTTCTGAGATATTTGGATCATGATGTTTGGGATATAGTTGAAAGTGGATATGTGCCACCATCTGAACAAGTTATACTTGACAGTGGCACAACCATCACAAAACCCAAACCAAAAGAAAAGTGGACAACGTTCGATAAAGGAAAAAAAACTGTTGAAGCTAAAGCTATGAACGCCATCTACCGTGTTGTGTCCCAAGATATATTCAATCAAATAAGTATGTGTGAGACATCCAAAGAAGCATGAGATCTATTGGAAACAACCCATGAAAGCACAAGCACTATGAAGAGATCCAAACTACAACTCCCTACTTCACAGTTCGAAAGTCAGAGAATGGAAGAGCATGAGACCTTTATGGAGTTTTTCACAAAGTTGAATATCATTTGCAACTCCATGGGTGGTTTGGGAGAAAAAGTTCCGATTCCTAAAATCTATAGGAAAATACTGAGATCACTATCGGAACAGTTTCATCCCAAAGTAACAACCATTGAAGAGTGTAGGAATATTGATGAAATGAAAGTAGAAGAACTGGTAAATTTCCTACAAACTTTTAAACTACACTTCAAACAAATGCAAAAATCTAAAACTACTGTCCTAAAAACTTTAAAGAAAACAACAAATGAGGACAGTGGAAGTGAAAAAGATGATGAAGATGAGGAAGTGGCTTTGTTGGCACAATGATTCAGGAAATTCTTTCAGAAGAATCGTGGCCATCCCTTCAAAGGTAGAAAGGTGAACAACAAACCCTCTGCAGGCAAATTTGGTAGAAAGACCAAAAAACCATAATGTTATGCCTGTCAGAAGTATGAACACCTATCTACTGAATGCCCAAACAGAAAAACTAAGGCCAAGGCTATGGCTGCCACATGAGATGATATAGAAAAGTCAAACTCAGAATCTAGTAACTCAGAGAGTGATGGAGATTAGAAATCCTTGAAAATTCTAATAGTCTCCATTACTTCAATCATTCCCAGTGAATCTGAGAACGAAAAAAGAACAGCAAGCCACTGAATCATTTCCATCAGATAATGAGAAAATTGAAAAGAAAGAAGAAGAAGAACAAAACAAGCTACAAGATGCTTACAATCAACTATGCATTCATAGGATCAAAGTTATTAAAAGACTTGGAATATCTGAGAATAAGAAGGAATTGCTGCAAAAAGATTTGGATAAAACTCGGGAAATAAATACATAGCTAATCAATGACTTATAGCAATATCACTCAGATAATGACAGACTTAAGAGAATTAACACCTTCCTTAAATCAGAATTTGAAAAACTAAACAGACAGGTCAAGTAATTAAAAGATAAAAATATGCTCCTACAAAATGAAAATCATACACTTCTATTTGATTTAGAAGAGTCCAGAAAAATTGCCAAGCTAAACTGTAAGTTTTCCTAGAGTAGTGAAAAGATAGAAAAACTTTTAGGTATGGAAAAATCTAGAAATAACAAAAATGGCCTAAGATATGAACAAGTTAAAGCAAAAACTGGATATGAAGCACAAATAGAAAAATCTGGTGCTTCTAAAAGTAATACAAGAACTAATAGGATGATAGAACCATTAAATCAAGTGGGTGAATCAAATAAAAAAACTAAAACTACCACAATAAAAAATTCTGTTACAAAATGGGTAATTAAAGAAAAGAAAAATTGCTTTGCTACTCACACAAAACTTTCAACAGCCAAAAATACTAAGTGGTTCTTAGACAGTGGTTGCTCAAGACATGTTATAGGTGATAAATCCCTTCTTTCAAACTATACAGATCTTTATAATGGGATAATCACCTAAGGAGATGGAACCACCACCAAAGTAATTGGACAAGGAATCATAAGAGGAATTAATTTGCTCAAAAATGAGAATGCTTTTTACATAAAAGGATTGACACATAATCTACTAAGCATATCTCAAATTTGTGATAATAAGCACGTGGTTACATTCAACAAAGACGAATGCAAAATCTTAGACCTATCAGGAAAAATAGTTATGAAGGGTTGTCGCACAAATAACCACTGTTATGTCATCGAAGGCAAATGTAGGGCTGATACCTATGCCTAGCAATGTCAAGCACGAAAAGACAAGTCTAGGTCATGCATCTAGATTTGGATATTTGCTAAAATGATGCAATTTTTTGCTGAGCTCTAAATGATATATCTGAGGTTCCTCACCTCAATCTTTTGTATATAAACATTCAAATGTTTATAATTTTGATATGTGCATTGATTGTACAAATTTTTACTATGTATACTGTTGATACATAGATATACTAATAATATACATGGAAGATTACTAAATGTTGAAAACTGAAAACATTCACATTTAAGACACCTATTGATAATTCGAGTGAACAGTTCGATTGCATCGACCTAGAATCGATACCATCGACTATCTCTTGAGAAGCTGAATCGTCGGGACGGTTGAACTTTCTTCTGATCTTCATTGAAAATATCAATAAGGTACCCCGATGTCATCGAAACAATGCTCGATGATATCGATGGTTACGAAAAAATTAAATATGAAAGAATGGAAAAAGAGACTCACTGGTTGATCTTGGAATGAGGTTACATTTCTTAGAACAGGTTTCCTTTCAAACAAAAATGTCTAAAAATCTGGTTCTTCCACAACAACCCTTAATGAAGAGCAAGAATGGAAAGAATAAATCAACTGACTCATCCCCACTTTTCAACTTGAACCTTGTGGTAGAACGGTCAGTTCAGACGAAGGGCATTATACCTTTTGGGATCATCAATCTATTAGAATTGATTAGATGGGGGGAATATCATGAATCTTGGTGGTGGATTTTAACATAATCTAGTGCATCAATTTTTTAGTCTAATCTACAATGTTGAAAATAATCCTCCAATTGTGTCAGTAGCTATCACAAATTGGACCGAGCACATTACTCCTAGATTGATAAGCCGATTGATTGGGGTAGAGGTGACTAGAATACCTGTATCAGAACGAAATATGAATAGTCTTGGTGTATGGGGTGAAGTTACTCGAGCGATGTGTAATGATGCCACTATATCAAGCAATGCAAAGAATATCCTTCATGTTAAATATCTCAATCCCATATGCAAAATTCATCACAGCATTTTCAGCACAAATGTCTATCCCTATGACGTCTCTGGCAACATGCTTTCTCCATACATGCTAAATGTCTTGTATGATGTTCATCTCAGTATTCACATCTGCCTACCCACTCTTATTCTAGAACAATTAATTCAGGTGTCTTCAGATGAATCCATCACTGTACTTCCATTCCTATATCTTATATCCAAGCTATCTTGACAATTTGGGTTGTCTCCTACTAACGATCTCCCACGCCCATGTGCCTGGTTTAATCATGAAGACATCTGCAATATCATTGCCAATGTGCCTCGTAAGGGAAAATCGATTCAGGCTCAGACAAAGGGTATCCTGTGCACAGCCCCATCTCTATTGAGAACATTCAGGCTATCCACGAACAAGATACTATTCAGGATCTGCTTGAGAGACAATCTTACATCATGAAGCGGCTGGATGACTGTGAGGGTTGTCTATTAGAGATTAAAACCTTGCTAGTAACTCAGCAACATGCTACTCAACAAATTCTCGATGCCTTACCAACATAGTAAAGGTTTTTTATTGTCTAACGTATGACCAATGCATCACATACCTGGAGTCTCCTTGAAATGTTAAGGGCATAAAATATTTTTTTTAATGCTCTTCGCTCATATATATGTGTGTTATGCATTACTAATCCACTAAGTGTGAATATTTTTTGTTGATATTCTCTAAGTAAAGAATATATTTTGGTGTTAGGGGCCCATAAAATTTACTGCTGTTTGTGGCAGTATGTGTTTTGGATATTTGGATATAGCTGTTATTATTCATTATTTTTACTGCCATGATTATGTCTCATCTGTCCCCTAGTTTATTCAGTTTCTGACAAATAGAAGGCATGTGATGTTCTTCTCATGATTATCCTAACTGCTCTATCTAATTTTCTATGTAGTTTCTGAAAATGTTGTCTACTTAAAGTATTTCGATCATTATACATCAATACTCTATGTATGTATGCTTACTGAGTGAGTGGTTCTCCCAAATACTTCAAGCTATCAACTGCTATATCTTTGTTAATGACTGACAAAAAGGGGGAGAACGATTCAATCACCCCGAACAACGGAAGATTGTATATCTGCTTGAATGGTGCTCCAGGTGTTAGGGGGAGCAACTGCACTAAGCAAGGGAGAGTTTTACAGTTAGGGGGGGTAAATTTTGGATATGTTGTGTATATGTCATTGTTAGCATTGTACAGTGGTGTAAAGAACATGTACACACAATTTAGCATGTCAGTATAGAAGCTGGTTTAGGGTATTTTGGTATTTTGTCACGTAATTAATAAAGGGGGAGATTGAAAGTGCCCTGGTTTGTTAATTAGCGTGAGTGTTGAGTCAGTTAAACTGCAGAGCTTCATAGGAAGATTAAATCAAAGCGTCTGTCTCAACCGGATGTGTGCAAGTTCGCTACAGGTAAATCTAAGCCTCACATCCCATGTCCTAAAACACCAGGTATATAAAACTCTTAAAACAAAGTAGAATATCATAGGGTTTTTAAGTTAAAAAAACTTTTTCAACATGAGAAAATTCTTTAAGTTTTCTTGCTTTGTCGATTTTATCGATACACTTCTCGATAGAATCAACTTGTGCTGTCGATGTCTGCGATGCTTAAACGATATAATCGAAATGAGGACAAATTACATCCAGCAAACACATATATCCCCAGACGGATTTATTGATGTATCGATATACTTATTGATATCATCAATATTTGAGTCTCGAGTCCATCGAAATTGACTTGATAATATCAACAGATAGATATCCGACGCCCCTGTTTTTACTTGAGAAAATCATATGTGCATCGATATATCGAAGTCGTTATCAATACCATCGAAGTTCAAATCTCGATGACATCGGAGGTCTCTCGATATTATCGGTCATGGGCGCCTAGTCTTCTAGCGATTGTTTTAGGGTTGTTTATCTGTGATCGAGGGTCACTCGATAAAATCGATATTCAAATATCAATGATATCGGTACGGTTTCAATGGCATTGAATAGGGACAAAAACTGTCCAGCAAGCTTAAACGAAAATCCATTGGATTTACGATGCCTCGACACATATATCAATATTATCGACATTCAAATTCTGATGATCTTGAAGGTCCCTGATTATTCTGGTAAACCTGAAATATTTCAAAGTAAGTCTCTCTCATTTTTAAATGTCAAGGAATCGAACCTCGCATCAATGGAATCGGAGTTCGAAATCCGATGACATTGACATGTGTTTTGATTCCCGGCAATTGGTTTCAAAAGCGTATGACATTTGAGTTTATGTCATCGAGCTGACCGTCGATGCTATCAAGAGTATACCCTTGACGATATCGAACTCTGTCATAAATATGACCGTTTATATCCGTTGGAACCTTTTGCCTATATAAAGAGAGCTTGTCTATTGTTGTTGGTAGAGAAAGAAGAGAGTGTTTTTGAGTGTTTTACCTTTGATCATATACCTAAAGCCCTTTCTCTCAGGGAAGTTCATCATCCAATCCACCCTCATCATTGATATTCAATAGAGTGGATTGGGGAATGAACTTCCGCATTCAAGGATCCTCCAGTTACTACCTTAATGGCAAATCATTAAGTTGGGATGCCTTGAATGCATAATCGGAATCACTCTATCTTCATCATAGGAAAACATTTTATAGAGTAGGATTCCATCTTAACCTTAACCCAACCCGAATCCTCATATTGGTACATCATCTGAGTTGCGAATCAAGGAAGTCGAAGATTCTTCATCAATAAGGAGGAGAACTTCGTCCACGGGCTGAATAAGACTCATCCACTTATTTGTAAGTTATTAGAGTCCAAAGGACATCTGTGATCATTCCTTTTTAGGATTGTGTTTCTCACGCTTACAAGCCCTCGTAGGAGGCCTCCGGCGGGAGTGTACGTGGTGGGTGTGTTGAGTTGACCCTTGCTCTGTGGAGAGCATAAACAGTTAGGGTCTTGTGGAAGATCCTTGGCCAGTGTGCCTAAAAGTGGGTGCTATGTATTGTCCCTTGCTCATGAGAGCATAAACAGAGGTTCCTTGTGTGGATCCTTGGCCAGTGTGCCAAAAACCCGGGTGTTATGTGTTGACCCTTGCTTAGGGAGCATAAACAGTCAGCCTCAGTGTAGGTTGTAAAGGTTAAAGGTGAACCTGATTTAAAACCTTAGGTTTGAGGTGAACCACTGTGAAACCTCTTTAGTGAAATCCGGTGCACTCAAAGGTTTAGTGTTGTTACCGGGAGTGGAGTAGACAAGTAGTCGAACCACTATAAAAATGACTGTGTTTGAGATTGTTATTCTTTTGATTGTGTGATTTACTTTAATACTTTCATATCTGAGATCACACCTCACACACAAAGACAGTCATATCGATCATAAATTAGTTTGCATATTGTTCATTTCTTAAATAATTTGTGATTGAATCCTCTACGGGGCTTGAAAGCCAGTAGAGTTACTTTTGAGTAATTCTGATAAGTATCGTCTTTTAGGATTAATGTAATAGGAATTTTAATAAATCATAAAAACTTAAAAAAGTCCTATTCACCCCCCTCTAAGATATATTGGCATATTCCTACTTCAAATAAAGAGGTCCTCACCGTAATTTCATGAATGTCAAATAAACAGTATAGTGGGCCTTATGAGGTTTTCCAATGGTGTGGTCCACCTGCGATTTATATCCCTCTCATTTTTGGGATCAAGCCCTAAAATAATCTGTAAAAATGGATGAATGAAATGGATGAAATACATACATCATGGTGGGCTCACATAGCACCAACCACCAGCCACCTAGTTGGTAGCATGGGAGCAGCCCATTCGTTGCATGAAATCTGCGTCCTCTCCGCCCCGCCCTAGATAGTTCGGAAGCCGTTTGGCTGGGGTACCACTCACCAGCAATGTAGCTGCTATGTTGGCATCATTAAATTCCTTGGGTTTCATCATGAGGTATGAGTTATATCCAAACTGTCCAATTACTTAATGAGTTCATCGTAAGGCTTTAGTTGAAAAGTAAGACAGATCCAAAAATCAAGTAAACCACACTGTAAAAAGCAGGGGATTGAACACCTGCCATTGAAACCCTCCAAGGGTCATAAAAATTTTGAATCAATATGATATTTGTTTTTCTCTTCATCTAGGTCTTTGTGACCTTATGAACAGATTGGATGGAAAGTAAACATTACACATTTTTTAGATCAAGACCTGGAATAATCTCTCTAAATATATGAATGATGTAGATATGATAAATATATCATTATGGAGCCACGTAACTTTCAGATTTGTTCAAGAAAAGCCAAATGTGTGTATCTCCTTTGGACTGTTCGTACAACTCGGAACTTGAGGAGCGTCAGCAGTCGGAAGATGGAAACGGATTCCCCTGCCACTAGCGAGGTCAGTGCTCCATAGGCCCACCATGATATATGTGTTTCATCCATGCGTTTATATATATATTTTAGATAATTTTAACGTATGAGCCCAAAAATCAGATATATCTTAATCTCGAATAGACCACATTACATTATAGGAACAGTAGTGATTAATCATAGACTATTAAAAACTTTTTAGGGCTGTAAAAGTTTTGAATCAAATAATATATATATATATATATATATATATCCTTCATCTAGGTCTGTATGACTTGATCAACATATTGGATGTCAAATAAACAGTATAGTAGGCCTTATGAGGATTTTAATGGCGAATATCCAATCACTATTGTTTTCCTATGGTGTATCCGTTTCGTTTTTATATCAAGCCCTAAAATGATCTCTACAAATGGATGAATGGGATGGATAAAAGACACACTTCACAATGGGGCCCCCAGATGACCGACTACCGGTCACCGGGCAAATGGTAGCGGAGGAGCCAACCTGTCAATACCTTTCCGGCGATACCTCCCTCTCTCTCTCACTCTCTCTCTCTCTCTCTCTTGAAATTGTTCCCATCAAAACCCCTCTCTCGTTCCCTCCCTCTCCCTCTCCCTTTCAATCTCTGTGGAGTGATGCCAGTGGTGTGTCTATCTAACTAGTGATGCATCTACCTGACCAGTGATGCGTCTATTTGACTAGTGGTGCATTCCCTCTCTCTCCCTCTCTGCCATTTTGATTTCGATTTTTGAGGCTTATTTGGGCCATCTGGACCTTTGTCGTGCTCGGCTCCACAGTGGATGAAGTATGCCTCAAATCATCAAATCCAACACTTAAATCCATGGCTTCACCATGTTTTAAGCAATGCTAGGGCCAGGATAACATTTTAGCCTCTTTGGAGGTTTTTGAATTTTTGGGGCTCTTTTGTTGTGGTTTCTCGAAGAGAGGTCAGATCCGCTGTAACTCTTTGCAGGTTGAGCTTAGCCCAGAACAAGATGTATAGAGCCCACCATGATGTGTGTATGACATCCAATCCGTTTTCATGTGCACCCTCAAGTTATCCAGGTGTCCAGAAATCAGGCTGATCGAAAAGTCAAGTGAGCCACACTGTGAAATCATGTTTATGACCTCTAAGTCACACGCTGATGCTCGCCTAAGTCTTGTAATGGCTGGTTTTTTAGGGGGCTATCTTTTGAATGGATTAGATGGCATATGGAAAAAACATAGTGGGCCTCACTGGTGAGCATCCCCAAGGGTGCTATTGACTGTCATATTATTAAGTTCATCTTTGGCTTTTGTTTTCTTAAATTTGGATGCTTTAAATATCTTCAAGGAATACATATGAAGCTTCAAATCACTAGCTTAGACCTCTTGTTCTTCAACTAGAGCATCTTAGACTATTGACAGACTGTTATCTTAGGAAATAATCATGTGGGTAGTAATGGGCCTTGTTATTTGTATAGTGTAGACGCCCTACCCAGGCTAACATCTTATAAAGGTAAGGACAATTCGGACCATGATCAATAACCCAAACCCCAAAACCTAATCAAAATCCTAATCCGAGCCTAAAACCCTAATCCAAACCCTAACTCGAACCCAAAACCCCACAACCTGACTTAAAACCCATTAGAGCCAGATCAACATGAAATACACCCAGTCAAGCCAAAAAACCCGAAAAGAAGATCATCGGATGAACCAGTGCACCAAATAAGGCCCACACGCTCGAACCCGACCTGGGCTGTAGTTTGACTACCGCCTGTGGTACTCTAATTACCGCTGCTCGCGGGGCGCATGTTTCCTCTGAGAAACAGCAGTCACATCGTCCAAAAGTCGACTTTCTTTCAGAATTACCCCTCTAGCCTACCCTATTTACCCTTTTATCAATGTCACGTGGCATTTCTCTACCACTCACAAACTGCCACATCAGCTTTTACCGCTCATAAACCCTACAATTACCATAAAACTATTGGAGAAGGCTATAAATAGCCCTCTCCTCTTTTCATTTTTGCAACAACAATAACTTCCACTATTTAAGGGAGAGAAAGAGAGGGAGAGTGAGGGTGAGAGAGAGCTCTCAAGCATCCAAGATCAATTTTTTTTAGCCATCTCTTAGCATCCTGCTAACCTTCTCGATCCCAAGTCTAGCCCGGATTGATCATAGTACAACCCATGTCTTAGCCCACTTAAGTTTAAGCCAAAGATCTTTTCATTTTATATACAAGTATTCATCATGACATATATTCCCCTCTCAAACCCCATGCTTCTTTAGATCTCTAATGAACATATGCTCTGTGACTTGTCGTACATCGGATCCTGTCACATCAAAAATTCCTAGTGATCTAGTCCACCTTTCTTTACCTTTTTGCATGAACATCATCACATCCACCTTCTAGACACATTTTTGGACGCATGCTCTGTGGTCTGTCAAAATCTTGGATCTTGCCGCATCAAAAATCTACATATGTCTAGTCTTACCTCAACCACATCATTCATCTCTTGAGATTTCCGTACCACACCAAGTAGAGACCGTACATTTGTACAGGCAAAGAGGGTGCCTAACACCTTCCCTCTTTGTAACTGAGGTCCCTTAACCATAATCCCGGATCGTAGACCAGGAGTCAATCTAAGGTAGGAGAGTCTTTGGATTTCTCCAACCTTACATATTTCGTAAGTTCAAGCCAATTGCGGGATTTTGAGATTAATTGGCTAGTGGTGACTCCAACATTCACAAATCAACCTACTAACCCCCACCTTTCACACCAAAAATATTTAAATCAGCGTGGGGTGCCAATTTTCAATATTCACAGAATGACAACTCCACTGGGGAATTTTGTTAGCTCCCACTAGCCGAGACCCGATTCGAAAGTGTGTGGCACTTTAATCTCAAAGGATATCATCACTGCATTCATACCAAAAAAATCAGTCTTTTACTTACACTTGTTTTGAGCATCAATCCGAGTTATGACTACTCGATCTCGAGCAACCTTGGTTACCCATGAAGAAGAGCCAGTAGCTCCGCCAACTTCAAAAGCATCAGTATCAGAACCAACACCTGTACCAGCACCGACAGCTCAAACAGATTCGCCAGTCACTACAGCCTTGAATGAGATGTCTCAGAACTTCAAGGCATTACTGGAGTTGTTACTTTGCTTGGTATCAAGCGCCATATTAAACACACAGGCAACGCAACCTAGTATCCAAAATAGCATAATCCCACAAACTCCTTTTGCTTTCTCCCTCATTCCTCAAGCTAATCCTGTTCTCCCTCTTCCAGAGGAGTCAACATAGCCACAACAACAACCAACAAATGGGAGCAATCCTAATACACATCACTACTCAACACATCACAACAATCAGGTTACAACACAAGTTCTCCCTAATGAGAATCAGAGACAAGAACTGGTGGATGCCCACGAAGGGGGTCGATTTCGAGTCCAACATACTCCCCCTTATGGGAGTAACATTCCGTAATTGACAAATACCCTGAGTGGGAGCCATTTTCGTACATCACACCCTCCCCTAAAAGAGAGTGGAGTTCAATTTCAGCTACCTTCCGCCACCGGGAGTCCATCTTCTCTCTAACAACCCCCCATTCTTGAAAATCAAAGGGTCAAAAAACTTGACTCTTATGAGGAGGAAGCAGCACAAGCCCTACAACAAGGCAAAAGATATACGCAACCCCACAAATCTGAAATGGATTAAATGCAGGAACAGCTGCAAATGGTACAAAATCAACTACAGAGGCAGCAAGGAGTGGATCTCCCATCCACTAAGTTCAAAGATTTATGTCCCTTTCTAGATGCTTAGGTGCCTTCAAACTTCGAGGTACCAAAATTCAAAAGATACGATGGTAGTGGATGTCCTACAACATATCTAAAAGCTTTTTATGGGGAACTCATTACAATAGCCGAGAATGATGGAGCCTTAATATGGCTTTTCCAAAAATTCCTTAAGGGCGATGCCCTGGACTGGTATACTTTATTAGACAACCATCATATTAGGACTTGGGAGAGACTCTCCCAAGCATTCATTGACAGATTTTCCTATAATCTAAACATGGCTCCGAGAAGAGCCGATCTGGATGCCTTGAGACAAAAAAGCGACGAATCATTGTCAGCGTATGTGGGACAATGACGGGCCATGGCAGCCCGAATAAGAAGCCCCATTGATAATGAGGAACAAATATCCGTGATTGTCCATTCGGTGAATCTAAACATCTCAGGATACTTGATCTCATACCCATAGATAAACTTCTCCCAATACATCTGAGCTGGAGAGCAGGTAAAAGCTGGGATAAGAGTCGGAACCATTTCACCATGGCTACATTAGGCCCCCTCAATCAAAAGAAACAAAGTCATGGGAAAACCCATTGGATATGTGAATGGAAATGGCACTGCTCTCGTGCAACATACCACCAAAGTCAACAATATCATCACCACTACTTAAGGCAACCAGTACACTCTGCCACCGGAGCTGCAGCAAAACAAGTAATACCAACCAGAGCAAATCCAATAGGGGTATTAGGTGCAGGTGCCTCAACCGCAACCACAACAGCATAAGGGAAATGCACAAAATTCATACAGGCAAGCTATGTTGGGTAGGAAGTTCATCCCGCTCGCACAAACGTATAGGTAGGTCCTGATAATGTTGATGCAAAGGCAACTCCTAATGCAACTCCAACCGTGACTTCTGCAATCCCCTACCACTAGGATACAATGAAAATTAATATTGCACATATCCAATCTCCTGGTCATCTAACAGATTGTTGTTTTGCCTTGAAACACGTAGTCCAAGATCTGATCGAAAGTCAGAAAATTGTGATCAACCCACAGGCCGACAGCACCACTCAAGCCATCATTCTTTAGAATCCCTCGCCATCACATCAAGCAGGACCCAACATATTTGACACCTCTACCGTCAACAACATTGAGAAAGAGCGTCCCACATATTCCTCCTCACATCATTCCATAGAAGTAATCATGCCTGATACAGCAAATTGGACATGGGGATACTGACAGCCGCCTCTGCCTAGGCCATAAGTATTCCTCAAGGCAGTACCAACAACACCACCTCTCATCCTTGATGCAACACCAATAGCACCACCTCTCATCCTCAAGGCAGCACCAACAACACCACCTCTCATCTAAAGGGCATCAACAACACCCACTAGGTCACATTCTTAGCTCTCTCTCTCTCCAACAGGCATGTCCAGCCCCATCCCCGGCATATCCAAATAGGTCAAATTCTGAACCCCTCATTCTTCTAATAGGCCTCCCTTATCTAGCCCCACTAACCTTACAAGGGGCACCCTCGGTCCAATCCCTAAGTTTCCTAATGCCTCACCAACAGGAACATGCCCAAAGGATCCCTCCTTCACAGATTACACATCAAGAGGAGAAAAATTCCACTGTCAAATCCTGCCAGGATTCAGTTATAGTCCAAGAGAAATCATGAAGTCCACCATAAACGGTTCCGGTAACGAATCCGCCGCCTTAGGATTTGATGATATACCTAGAAGGGAGGATGTTTCCCTCCTATAACACGAGAGCAGTCCCAAGGCACTATTCAAAGTGTGCTGAAGTGGGCAACAATGGTAGGTATTTCAGGAGAGACAATCAGAACCCAAAAGAAACCTGGGGAAATTTATTAGGAACAACCCACAAAACTGATGTTGCCTATGACATCGCAGCTTAGTTCAAATCCATTCCTGCATAAATTTCCATCTGGGAACTTTTGTGTACGTCCAGATCGCATCAAGAAATCTTTACATAAACTTTGAATGATGTACATATCTCTCCTTACGTACCTTCTGAAATGGTGGTAAGCATGATCGGACAACTCCTCACACCGCGAGCTATCACTTTCTCTGAGGATTAATTGCCACCTGAAGGTCACAAACATGGGCGCTCACTCAATATAGGCGTTCGTTATAGGAATTTTAAAATACCACTCGTACTCATTGACAATGGATCAAGCCTAAATGTTTACCCTTTAAGGATTGCCGAATGTTTAAAGATCAAACCATCTTCTTTCAGGCCCAGCACCATGAGTGTCAGAGCCTTCAATAATTCCCGAAGGCAAGTAGAGGCATAAATAGACATTGAATTACAAATCGGACCAGACATGACTCTTGTCACGTGTCAGATCATTAACATTCATGCCTCATTCAACCTTCTGTTGGGACGGCCATGGCTCCATGCTGTTGGAGCCATCGCATCTACTCTCCATCAAAGGGTTAAATTCCCTTTAAGAAATCGGATCATCTCAGTGCTGGCCGAACCAGAAATCATCCTACTGGTGGTAGTCAATACCCTAAAAACTGATATTCCAGTGATTGACATCCAACATATGGAGAGCGACATACCATATTATAGTTTCGAGTTCAAAATTGTGAACTCCATTGTCAACCCCTACCCACTCGCAGTCGAATATGTCATCCCTCTTATTGAACGGCTAATCTCAAAATACCGTATTGAGTTCTATGAGAAAGGTATGGTAGTAAAGCCAGCTTGGGCCAATGTGCAAAGACAGGGACTGAGGTATCAACCAACACCGGAAGATGAGGCCACAAGGTCAAAAAAGAGCCAACTGTTCAAGTGCACACTCATCAAGTTTGTTAAGGCCGGAACAGTCTGTGGTGACATGATGATCTCTCTTGAGGACCACCTCCAGTAGCTCAAATTAACAGAACATTCCAGCCAGGAATCCATTTAGCTGCCAATACGATGGGATAAGATCATCACGGCATCAAAAGCACACTCAATTCCAAGGGCAGAACCCCCGGACCTATCACATGAAGCTGGGGGCACGGAGGCAGGGCCACCCATAGAGGATCCAGGACTAGGAGTGCCCATTATAAGTCACCCAGGCAAGAGCGGGGAGTCACCCATCCTCACCAACAGTCAAGGGGAAACACCCCCACCAACAGCACAACAGTACAAGGGGCAGAAGCAACCCATCCATTAGATCGAGAAAGGGAAGTGGCCTTCTCTTGACTGGACAGACATCAATATCACACCAAAATGTGGACCTGATGAGTCTGAAGAACTCCAACTTCTGAGTGAAGAGATTAAATCGAACTCAGACTCTGAACCCGGTCCCACAGACATCATGGTCATCGGGACGGCTGACTCATAGGAAAAAACAGAGCAGAACAGTAGGGGTAAAGAACCACGCTGGATAGCTACCCCTCTGACGATCGAATCAGCTAGTAAGCCACCCATGGATGCCAGCCTTAAAAAAAACGCCAATGTAAATAGTAGTTGGTACCCCAAATCAGGACAGGATTAATCATGGTTTGTAATATCGTCTTATTCGGGATCCTTCGGTGATATAAAAAATTCAGAAAACATTCAAAACACAAAAACATCAAATATTTCTCAAAATCACAAAACATTAGAAAATCTTCAAAAATAAAAAAATATCAGAAAATCTTTCAAAATTCATTGTTCCAAACACTCCACACGAAGCAGTAGAGTTCGAGGTCGACTCATATGATTTCGATCTAGAGTTGGACTTCGAGCTCATGGGTTTGAATGAAGCTTAGGATGAGGGAAATAATGATACAACTCTTGAACTTGAGGATTCTCTCGAAAGGTTCGAAACAAAGGCCAACGTTGTAGCAGATGATTTCGAAGTTGTGAACTTGGGATCACAGGAACTCCTTAGAGAGACGCACATCGGTAGATCACTCTCTCCGGAATACAAGCTGAAGATGATGGAATTCTTGAGACCAAGTTGGCCAATTTTACCTTTTCTTACGAAGATATACCAGGGCTTGATGAAGATCTGGTGGTACATCGCTTGCCAACAAAGCCAGACATGAAGCCTATCAAGCAGACGCTATGGAGAATGAAGCCAGAATGGGCCTTGAAGGTCTGTGATGAAGTCATTAAGCAGTACAATGAGGGATTCTTGGTATTCTCTAACTACCCAGCTTGGCTTGCATATATTGTACCAATTCCAAAGAAAGACAGCAAAGTCAGGATGTACAACGACTTTAGGGACCTTAACAAAGCAAGTCCTAAAGATGATTTCACTCTGCCTTATATCGGCACGTTGGTAGATAATACTGCTGGACACAAGATCTTCTTCTTCATGGACGGCTTCTCTAGCTATAATCAGATCAAGATGTCCGTCGAAGATTGTGAAAAGACTTCTTTTATCACACCATGGGGAACTTTCTGCTATGGGTTTATGCCCTTCGGGCTGAAGAATGCGGGAGCCACATATCAGCGAGCCATGACTGCCTTGTTCCACGACATGATAAACAAGGAAATGGAAGTCTATGTGGATGACATGATTGTGAAGTCTCACACGATTGAAGGACATTTTAAAGACCTCAAGAAGCTCTTCAACAGGTTAGAAAAGTTCAAGCTCCTCCTTAACCGGCAAAAATGTGTCTTCGGCGTAACCGGAGGCAAGTTATTAGGTTTCATCGTCAGCGAAGATGGCATCCGAGTGGACGAGACCAAAACCAAAGCAATCATCGAGATGCTGCTGCTCAGTACCGAAAAAGAGATTTGGGGTTTCCTCGGAAGGATCCAGTACATCAGCTAATTCGTCTCACAACTCACGCCCATCTGTGAGCCCATATTCAAGCTTCCAAGGAAGAATTCGGCAAAGGAATAGAACGACAACTGTCAAACGGCTTTCGAAAAGATCAAGAAGTATCCGTTAAACCCTTTAGTGCTCAAGCCACCTATCATAGGTAGGCCCCTTCTGCTGTACTCTGTTGCAGCAAAAGCAATCAGATGCGTCCTCGGCCAACACGACGATACAGAGAGAAAGGAGCAAGTGATCTACTATCTAAGCCGACAGTTCACAAGCTATGAAGCCAAATACTTCAGCTTAGAGAAAATGTGTCTCACGCAACGCAATGGTTACGACAATACAAGATCGCTCACCCAATCCTTCTGCTTGCTTACATGAACCCGTTGATGTACTTATTTGAGAAACCGGCGCTAATGGGTAGGATTACAAAATGGCAACTACTGCTTTCCAAGTTTGACATCACCTATGTTGCTTAGAAAGCAATCAAGGGGCAAACACTAACTAACCATTTAACAGCACACTCTCTACCAGATTACCAACCATTGAATACCTTCTTCCCTGACGAGGACATCCTCCTAATCGAGGAAGAAGAAGAAAGAAAGGCAGGAGAGTGGACACTCTAATTCGACAGAGCTACGAATTCAAAAGGGAGTGGGGTAGGAGCAATACTCTACTCTCTCGATGATGTCCCAATTTCCATATCCAGGAGATTGATGTTCCAATGCACCAACAACGTGGATAAATATGAAGCATGTATCGTTGGTCTAAGAGAAGCCATAATCCCTAACATGAAAGAGCTACGAGTCTTTGGAGACTCACAACTCATCATCAATCAGACGAATGACGACTGGAAGACCAAGGATGAAAAGCTGATCCCGTATCACGTCTATCTAGAGAATCTAACCAAGGAGTTTGAAGAGATCACATTCTCTCACCTGCCCCTAGCTAAGAACCAATTCGGGGATGCTCTGGTTACCATTTCCTCGACACTGGAAATCCCAAAAGGAGTTGTTGAATGAGAACTCACCATCGAACTCCAGGAAGAACCCGCGTTCTACCTATAGATTGACGAAGCCATAACGTCTCCGAATGATCAGCCATGGTACACAGACATCAAGGAGTATCTCGAGCATCAATAGTACCCAGAAGGAGCGATGTTAACTGATCATCGCACCATCCAACGGTTAGCGGCCCAGTCACGATCACCGAGGGCATCCTCTACAAGTGATCCTTCAATTAAGTCCTCTGTTGCATGGATGAAACAGAAGCAGCATAGATCATGTCGAAAATCTACGAAGGACCATGAGGCCCACACATGAACGAACATATGATGGCAAAGAAGATCCTACGGCTTAGTTACTATTAGCTAATGATGGAGACAGATTGCTGCAAACATGTCAGGAAATGCTTCAAGTGTCAGGAACATGTGAACCGGATCCATGTGCTTGCTTTCAAACTCTACAACTTGACAACACCATGGCCCTTCTCTATATGGGGACTTGACATCATCGGCAAGGTCAACCCCAAAGCTTTAAACGGGCATGAGTACATCCTGGTGGCAGTAGATTACTTCAGCAAATGGATAGAGGTAGCATCCTACACCACCATCGCAGCATTTCACATAATAAAGTTTATGCAGAACAACATCATCAGCCGGTACAGGGTTCCTCATGCCATTATTATAGACAACGAGACTCCATTCGTCAATAAAAGGATGGACGATTTCCTTGATAAATTCAAGATTCAATGTCATCGGTGAAGCCCCTACCGTCCTTAAATGAATGGTGGGGTTAAAGCTGCAAACAAGACTATCATCCACATACTAGAGAAAATGATCAAAACGTATCGCAACAGGTCAGAAATGCTCCCATATGCACTCTGGGCTTATCGGACGTCTGTACAGTTTGCTACAGGCATAACTCCATATGAACTCATATATGGAATAGAAGCAGTGGTACCAGTTGAAATCGAAATCCCATCACTCCTGAGTATTGCTAGAGAGAAAAGTCGAGTGGCAACAAGCAAGATACGATCAACTGCATCTGATTGAAAAAAAGTGCATGCGTACGTTAAGTCACTTGCAATGCTACTAAATAAAGATCGCCCAGGCTTACAATAAGAGGGTCCGAAAAAGAAGTTTCAAAGTGGGTGACATGGTTATGAAGCGTATCTTATTGCCACACTTGCAAGATCCTAGAGGAAAGTTCAAACCCTCATGGGATGAACCGCTAATCATTCAGGAGGTACTTCCAAGAGGCGCTCTTCGGCTCATCAGTTTAAGAGGAAAAAATCTTCCTGAGCCCATCAACTCCGACAATGTGAAGATCTATCACGGGTAACTATACCTAACCTTGTTAATGATTACAATCGCAAAGTTGTACCGATCAACCCCCAACCCGGCTCACCAATCTGAGAGGAGAAGATCTTCCTGAGCCCATCAATGACTACAATTGCAAAGCTGTGATCAACAAAAAAAGAGTACCCATCACTTCTCCCATAGAAAATACCAAAAAAAGGAAAAAAAGAGAGAAAAGATATATATATATATATATATGTCATTTCTCCCATAAAAAAAAAAAAAGAGGAAAAAATACCACAACAAGAAGAAGAAACAAAGAAAAAGAATAAGAGAAAAAAGGAAATGACAGAAAATCTCGTCTAAATCAATTCGGCTATTCTTTCCTCGCTTAAGGTGCGGACTTTAAGTGTATAGGTTATGGTTTTCAAGGCTTTCAATCCCGAGTTAGTGATTTATTCTTGTTATGGATGAGATTTCACATGTCAAATGTTATGTTTACATTGCTTTCCGATATGCATGTGCTATATTGAGATTTGTGTATTCTAAGTGTATTTATAAAGTACCGTATACGTATAAAATACGCACTTGTGCTTGCCATGATTATTGGTCATGTATGTATGCTAGATGCATGTATGACAACTCCTTGGTAAAGGGAATTGTCTAAGTGCATGTATTCCAACATACGTCATGTATGTTATTCCTTGTATGCTAAGTGTTTGTAGAAATGCATGAATGACCTAAGTGTAACTGATTACACTAAATGCAGGCGTTGAGAAGTGATTCTCAATACTTCTATGGATGCGCATGATTTCCCTTATGCATTTACATTCCAAGTTATTTAAATTCAAGCATTCCTATGCTTACATTTATGTTAAGTTGATATTCTTCGATGTGTATGCACCATGATTTGAGTGGTTGTTCCATTCTTGTTTGACATTCCATATGAATATCTGTAGTAGTGTAGGATATTTGGGACTATGCCTTAGTCCAGGAAATCGGTAATTGACCCTATATTCGTGGTTGAGATTGCTTTCGCCACGTAGGACGTATTAGACGAACCCGAGCCGTATTAGAGTTGGCGGCAGTGGTTTGGCCACGCGGAGTGTTTGCGCACTCTATGTCGTTCAATTCAACGTGCGCTCGTGCTAGTCGAGTTCGTCAACTAACCCGATTGTCCAGTGTATGTTAACCATGTATGGACGCCATTGCTTGAATCTAGGTACCGAACTTACCGGTGAAATCCTAATAACCATGGTACGATCCGCTAAGACTCATGAGCGGACATGGTGGTATGGGACACCGTGGTCGAGCCGTCGGCCTACGCGGGTGACGAGCCTCCCGTAGTGACCGGTGAGCAACTTAACTCGTGAGCCGATTATGGTGGTATGGGACACTATATTCGTCTTTGTCGGCCTACATTGATTGGTGACGAGCCCTTTGTAGTGACCTCGAGCATACCTGGATACCGCAAGGAGGTGACGAGCCGATCTGTGGTAGTAAGGGCATGAAAGGCGTGCATTGATTGGTGCGAGCCCTTTGCTACGACCTCAACTATATGATCGTATGAGATGTCTAGGATTGACGACCCTAGTATGGATCACGGTTTGGATGGTGATATGAGGAAGGTATCTTAGCTTCCCAATCCTGATGTATGAATTGGACTAATAACAACTTGGTAATCATATCCATGCACCGCATTTGCATGTGCTTTGTAGATGTGGCGCACTTTGAGGCGATGTCATGCGTAACGTAAGATGAAGACGCTGAGGGTGTACGCGTGAGGGCACGCATCATATTGCATTCATACTGCATTAACAAGAGTACTTAGGATTTATTTAATTGTCCTGCTTTATCATTCCTGTTTGATTGAACTGATTACATGTTAACCAAGGCCTTATTGTTCCACCGAGTTGATCACTCACTCCCACGTTTCGGGACGGTGTTTTAACCACCAGACTCTGTCTTAGGCCCCGATGTTGCAGATGTGGATGCGACGTCGAGGCAGAGCTGGATGACGACGAGGCTGCCTTCTCCTATATGCAGTTTTCAGACGGGTTCTAGTGAGCCTCGGTCTGTTGCGCGGGATCTATGGGATTACTATTTTGGGAACTGAAATGATGTAACTTGTACTTATAATTTTGATAAATAACACTTTTACACGATCTGGTTGTATATGTAATTCAGGGACTTACACTTGTACACATATTTTACTATAAGTCTTCCGCTTGCTTTATTCACTTATCCCTGAATCATATCTGCGTTTTGGCTTAATCTATCCCATGTTTATGTGCTAATACAGTCAACATACATCATTCATTAATTATGTTGCATAAGTGATGTTTTGGAACTCGGGAGCTGAGTTATGCTCGACCCCCGAATTTCAGGGCGTTACATGCCCCGAGCTAAGAACCAATTTGGGGATGCTCTAGTTACCATTTCCTCGACACTGGAAATCCCAAAAGGAGTTGTTGAATGGGAACTCACCATCGAACTCCAGGAAGAACCCGCGTTCTACCTATAGATTGACGAAGCCGTAACGTCTCCGAATGATCAGCCATGGTACACAGACATTAAGGAGTATCTCGAGCATTAATAGTACCCAAAAGGAGCGATGTTAACTGATCGTCGCACCATCCAACGGTTAGCGGCCTAGTTCACGATCACCGAGGGCATCCTCTACAAGTGATCCTTCAATTAAGTCCTCTGTTGCGTGGATGAAACAGAAGCAGCACAGATCATGTCGAAAATCTACGAAGGACTATGAGGCCCACACATGAACGAACATATGATGACAAAGAAGATCCTACGGCTTAGTTACTATTAGCTAATGATGGAGACAGATTGCTGCAAACACGTCAGGAAATGCTTCAAGTGTTAGGAACATGTGAACCGGATCCATGTGCTTGCTTTCAAACTCTACAACTTGACAACACCATGGCCCTTCTCTATATGGGGACTTGACATCAACGGCAAGGTCAACCCCAAAGCTTTAAACGGGCATGAATACATCCTGGTGGCAGTAGATTACTTCAGCAAATGGATAGAGGTAGCATCCTACACCACCATCGCAGCATTTCACGTAATAAAGTTTATGCAGAACAACATCATCAGCCGGTACAGGGTTCCTCATGCCATTATTACAGACAACGAGACTCCATTCGTCAATAAAAGGATGGACGATTTCCTTAATAAATTCAAGATTCAATGTCATCGGTGAAGCCCCTACCGTCCTTAAATGAATGGTGGGGTTAAAGCTGCAAACAAGACTATCATCCGCATACTAGAGAAAATGATCAAAACGTATCGCAACTGGTCGAAAATGCTCCCATATGCACTTTTGGCTTATCGGACATCTGTACAGTTTGCTACAGGCGTAACTCCATATGAACTCATATATGGAATAGAAGCAGTGGTACCAGTTGAAATCGAAATCCCATCACTCCTGAGTATTGCTAGAGAGAAAAGTCGAGTGGCAACAAGCAAGATACGATCAACTGCATCTGATAGAAAAAAAAATGCATGCGTACGTTAAGTCACTTGCAATGCTACTAAAGAAAGATCGCCCAGGCTTACAATAAGAGGGTCCGAAAAAGAAGTTTCAAAGTGGGTGACATGGTTATGAAGCGTATCATATTACCACACTTGCCAGATCCCAGAGGAAAGTTCAAACCCTCATGGGATGAACCGCTAATCATTCAGGAGGTACTTCCAAGAGGCGCTCTTCGGCTCATCAGTTTGAGAGGAAAAAATCTTCCTGAGCCCATCAACTCCGACAATGTGAAGATCTATCATGGGTAACTATACATAACCTTGTTAATTATTACAATCGCAAAGTTGTACCGATCACCCCCCCCCCCCCCCCCAACCAAAATAAATAAAAAAAAGAGAGGAGAAAAGCACCGTTTTCGTCAAAAACAAAAAATATACTCACCACTTCCCCCACTAAAATGTACCCATCACTTCTCCCATACCAATATATATATATATATATATATATATATATATATATATATATATATATATATATATATATATATATGTCATTGACAATGTCAGTCTATCACACACAACAAGATCAAAGAAAAAGAAGAAGAGAAAAAGGGAAACGACAGAAAATCTCAAAAAGAAGACAATAAAGGAGAAGAAAATAAGATCATCATCCCCAAATAATCCAACTGACATAAAACGGCTTACGATTGTGATCAAAGACAAGGACAGGAGGGTAATGAATTGGTCGACTATGAAGGAAATCTCTCCATCTCTTTCGACACTTCAACAAAAAAAAGAAGAGAAAAGAATGCCTAAGCAAAAAGGGTGAGTTGAAAACCTGAAAGGGCAACTTGAGTAAAAATAGCAGGCATGTGGTGGACTTGGTGAAAACCTGAAAAAGTGCCAAGGGTAAAAACAGTACAGTTGCTAAGGGATAGGCAAGAACAAAGACCCGAGACGTAGTGAAAATTTGAAAGGACGCTACGGGAAAAAATGATAGGAAAAGCCAGTCATAGTGAAAACCTGAAAGGATGCTATAGGCCAAAATGGTTAACAAATAAAAACAAATATATATATATATAAGTGCGGGTATAGAAGAAGTCGAGGCAGCAAGCGTAACAACGAGATACAAGGAAATGACTAACTTCGAATCAGTATTCTATCAGATTCTACTCAAATCCAAAGGACAGGATCTTGGACACACTCTCAGGAAACCAAGATCTCTAGTACACAACCCAGACGACTGAATGCAACATGGGCCGAGTCCAATGTTCTGATCCCAATCGTCCAAAGAACGAATCCAAACCTAAGCTAACATTCACAAGTTTTGGCGCGCACAAAAATATCCTTTCCTGTCACAAGTCTTTGACATCACTTGCTTCTTTTACTTGCAAAAACAAAAATAAGAAAACAAATATATATATATATATATACATATACATATACATACATATATATATATATATATATATATATATATATATATATAATATCCATCCATACAGGAGAAGCAGCTGGTCAAAATCAGGGATCCCAGGTAAGCTCCTATCCCTCATACACCAAAAATTTTTGCCTGAGTCGCTCTACCTCCATGTGCAGATAGAAGACATCATCCCTCTCCAGGCGATGCGTAACAAGCATGCCCTCATTATACCACCTCCCCACTGCCAGCGGGCGGGCCATATCCTCATAGGAATGATGAAGAAAGGCAATCTCGGATATAGGATGGCTATGCGTCGTGAGCAGAAACGATGGATCAATGAACGACCATTCCTCGAAAGCCTCCAACAAATCATCAACACATGAGGAGGATGAAGCAGTATTGCCAACCATGTCTCAATCATCGGCCTCATCCGCCAAGTGCTAACCCGAGACCTAATGATAAAGCGATTGCTCCGTTACCCATCGCTGGTATGATACTGTCGCTAAGGGCGAAGCCTAAGACTCGAACTCCAGAGCCGTTGCATCCAAAGAGCCCTACAAGGAAATCTAGACTCGTTGATACAGAGCAATCAATCCAGAAGGAAGAGGAGCATGTCCAAATCCAGAAAAGACGAGGTCAGGAACATCCTGCCAAAAGCCAAACTGCCGAAGAAAACGAGTAGGATGATAAGAGCAGTATCCTCAGAGGCCTAGCAACAACAAAGGAGTGTGAGCTGCACTACAAATTAAAGGCTTACAGCGGAGCCATGGAGCCTCCCAGCTAATCTCCCATCCTCGGAGTTGGGAGAGCATGCAATGGTAAAGTGACTTAGTGGCCTCCGCACTAAGGGGAAGGCCATCAAGCAATAGAGACAGCATATCATCACGACGGGAGTCAGGCCACAAAAGCAGAGGGGTCATATAAAGGTGCTCCCACAGCCATACCTGGAGAAAGGCACAAGTCGAGCTCAAGTTGCAAGCAGATAACAAAGCAGAGGAAAGAAAAGAGGACGAAAGCAAGAAGTACCTGAAGGAATAAACAGCAGCCCCGAAGAATGCGGGTATGACTGAGTGAGCACTCAGTCAAACCCAAAAAGACCTCCGCTAGCACCACAGAGACAACGCTCCGATGGCCTAGAACGCGATGGAAGATATCAAGCAAAACCACCAGAGATGACTGTCGCCAACATGAAAAGAACAACTGCGCCAAGACACAGAAGATCAGTGCATTCAAGCACTGAAGCTGGCGGTGAGATCCTGGAACCCCTCGAGCCGTCGAACAACGGTCATATAAAACCTCGGGTGAAAACTCATCAACTCTACTCTCTAAAGTGGGAAATGCGGCTGAAAATCCAAACTATGGGCCTAGATAAGCAGGACGAACTAGCTCGGATGAAGGAATGTAAGGCTCCCGAGTGAGAGGAAGACCAAGTAAGCTCGCGAACTCCTCTAAAGATGGGCCCAGCTCCAAATCATTGAAGGAAAACAAGTTCAATGCTAAAACCTAATCATATGAAGCTGCACTCAACAATCGTCAATTTATGTGAACTCTGTGGAAGTGAAGAACCTCTCGGAAGCCCAAGGAGCCTAACTCGAAGATCTCGGACTTAGTCAAGCTCTCGATCCAGATGTGTAACCTCTCAGAACATATGCCACGTGGCTGTAGTCAACAAGTCTGAACAGGCATGCCCTCTACAATCTGAAACCCAGGATCATGGGAGAATCATCAAAAATGTGCATGCCCTCATCTAGCAAATCTATCTCGTGGTGTTGAAAAAAGCCTGATCCACCCATTACATATCGAAGAGTACCCTGGAAAGTTGTAAGAGGGGGGCCCAAGCCTCCAACGACTGCCACATCAGGAGCAATCTGAAAAGTATATGCCCTAGGAGCTACAACACTCAAAGTACCCCAGTAGTTGATTGGACCATTACCTTGATCCCTGACAACAATAGCCTGTCCCATCACTACCTCGAAATCCGCATCAAATATCTGACCTGAGCCAGCTACAGGAGATCCATCACCCGCCAAATCCAAACTGCCCGAACCATCAATAGGGGGACCACCACCCGTCCGGGATCCAATCTGCGCCATATACATCGCTCAGGTCCATCAACATAGCATCCTCACCATCCAAGTGTGGCCCGACAAGATCCAGACCATCCACCATCCCTCCAACACCATCCACACTATCCAATGGTCCAACCATCCCAACATCCATAACACCCAATGGCCCACCAAGCATGGAACCATCAAATCCATCCAAACCACCAAACTCATCAAATTCATCAAACCCATCTAATGCATCCAACCCACCTCATGGTTACCATTAATGGTGGTAGGAACCATGCCATAAATGGCATTAACCTCTTTAAAAGAGCCCATCACACCACCACCAACCCCCATCAATCCACCCATAAATGAAGGACCCACCACCCATCTCTCCATCATTCATGTTGGGCCCACCAACATCTCCATCATGACCCGCCATAATAAAGACAAGAGAAGAAGAAGACAAAGGAGAGAAGACAAAAAATGAGGACAAAAAGGAAGAAAAGAGAGCAAAAGGAATGATCAGAGGATCTAAGAAAAAGGAAAAAGGGCTAGGGAAGTTGCTGGAAGTAGACAGAGAAGAAGAGAGTTTGCTGAAAGAAAAGACGGATGGAGCTGGTAATCCAATTACCGCTGGCGGTAATCCGAGTATCGCTGTTAGTCCCTGACATCTCTGCACCACTAATAAGGCTGAACGGGAAGAAAAAAAGTCAGCGGTGGTAGTCCGACTACCGCTCAGGCCCACTTTTCAGTGAGATCAATGTGGGGTCCACTTCAGGGGCCTCAGAACAAGAAATGTTTGCCCAAAAGTGAAAGTGAGATTATAAAAATGATCAAGGACAATCCGAGAAGCAGCATTGAGCAACCAAAATTTCATATACACAGAAGATTATATAGCTGGGGATACGTGATCGCATGATACAATGAAACTAGTCATCATTAGGTATATAGTCGTTTATAGCCTTCTGGCGAACATGTGGCCCTAAAAATCTCCCTCCAGCAAAAGCACACTGCCACCCAGAGCATAAGCAGGCTGCAAGATCGGGCTAATACCGTATAGCTCACACCATGAGCTATACTCCCTTGCCGTATCGACAAAGGCACTGACATCAAGCCCCTCCAAAGCAGCAGTCAACTCCTGCTCGGACACCGTCCTCCAATCCGACGAACCGATTAAAGGGCTAAGCAGAACCAAAGAACTACCAGGCAATGGCTAAAAAAGCCTCTCTCCAAGATACCATTTTGTCATGCTAGGATCTTCCAGGATGCAACGCCGTCGCGAAGCCTGAAAAGCCTCCCGAGCTGCAGGAGTAAGCGTCATGTTTGACCAGAGATATGGCCTGGTGTGAAATTAAAAAAAAAAACTGGGAAATCAAAGAAAAAAAAGGGGGGCAGGAGTAACTAACAAGGGGACAGAGCAATCGCTTACATCATCAGGGATTAGGGCATCGACGTTCGACCTCAATGCGAGGTCAGGGAAACTACACATACAGTTGCAGTTATCTATATACCACAACATTATACGTGAAAAAGGAAGAGAACGGTCGATCAGTGTGGGCGCTAGATGCGAAAAATGGTCAAAGAAGCAAACCTGCACAGGGCTTCAATCGGAAACTACAGGCAATCATCTCAAAGGGAGTGAAAAGATAAAAGGGCTTGATCGTACCTCGATGAACGGATAGAAACCAGTCGAGGACCTGCTAAGGCAGCGACTGGCTTTATCCAACCTCTTGTACAAATGAGCAAGGAGGGTCGCATTCCAATTGTATGACATGGGGAAAGTGACGTCTGCCAAAAGCGACAACAGACGGGAACTCACCAGGTCATTCCCGTAACAAAAAATCATTGCTTCCATGGTATACAATATCATGGCACAGGCCTTCACAACAGTTGTGGCCTTAGTCTCAGGAATGTGCTAGGCAAAATTGGTGGATAGCTAAAGTAGCTTGAACCGATGGTCGAAAAATTCAGGAGGATCTAGCATCATCCTTAGCTGGCTCATCCAATCGTCAGGAGAAGGTATCGGGAGATCATCCTCAAATGGGACAGATCCCCCATCATACCTCAAACCCAACTACATGTGAATGTCGTATGAGGTGATCCCCCATTTCCCAAAGGGCAAATGGAAAGTGTGGGTCTTTACAAGCCATTGCTTCGTCAAGACGGACAAGAGAGACATGTTCGTCTTACTAAGACAAACCTGGAACAAATCAGCAAAAAGTGTGTGCTCTAGTACGTTAAAGAATAGAGGTTGAGGATCATGAAACCAGTTTAGCCAGTGCTTCCTGACTCCACGCCCCCTCAAGATCACAGGAGCACTGCCCTCCCTACCCACATCAGATAAGTGACGGCCCCCCCAAGGAACATAACATGGATCAGCAGACTGACCGGAAGGGTCAGCCTTATTCCTACTACAGTGAGGCATGCTGCACAGGCAAGATTTACAGATAAGTATGCTTCTCGCTACCAAGCCTAAAGCTCAAGTCAATGATCAAAGCCCAAGTCAAGGAGCCCAAGTCAAATGGTCAAAGCCCATGTCAAAGCTCAAGTTAATAGTCAAAGTTGAAGTCAATGGTCAAAGCTCAAGTCAATGGTCAAAGTCAAAAGTCAAAAGTCCAAGTCAATGGTCAAAGTCCAAAGACAAAAGGCCCAAGTCAACGGTTGAGGCCCAAATGTTTAGAGCCCATCCAGGCCCATTTTCAAAAATACATATCTTTAAGGCCCAAGCCCATTTTTAAGAACCTACTTTCAAGAGCCCACTTTTCCAAGGCCCATTCTCTCGACCCATTTGTCCAAAGTCAGGCCCAGTTCCATAAGTCCATATTCTCACAAGCCCATCTCCTAGGCCCACATACCCCAAATTAAGGGTCGGTCCAACTTGACCAAAATCAGGACCATGATTTTAGGCTCGCTTGAGAAACTTCATCCATGCATGGAACCAAAAATCAAGCTAAGGCGAGCTATCCACTCCACAAGGAATGGCCTGCCATCAAGATCCATACCATCAAAGTGCTCAAGTGGCTCCCAAATCACCCATCATACGATCCAGATCATCACAAAAAAAAAAAACCAAATAAAAGAGTGGGGCCCCCTTTTCTTATCACACCCCACTCTAACAAAATAAAAAAATTAAAAAAAAAACAAACAAATAAAAAATACAACTAATTCTTTAGCCCAAACGAATAATCTAGCAAGGTCCGACGGTTAAGATTAGACCAAAATGATCAATGGTCCCGATCATAATTCTCTTTAGGCCCAAATAGGAGATCCAAGGCCACAAATAAACTCCTTCAAACATCTTACAAAGAAAATCTGGTCAAACTCCAAGCAAACACAAGTAAAGTTTATGATCGTCTACCTGAAAAATGAAGAAGGAAGGAAAACAAGGAAAAACTGCAGAGATCAATGTCCAAGAAACTTCCAGGGAGCAAAAATGGTGTCCCTGGATGCCCTTGGAACGAAATCAAATAAGGGAGGAGGCTACACCGGTTGGACCGGCGTCCACCACTAACCAGCAGATAAAGCTAGTGACCGGCGGTAATTGGACTGCCGTCCCTGACCAGAATTACATGGGACAGTGGGCCTGTCTCCTTTGATAAGAAGGGACTCTCAGATCTCCCCTTGGTCCATTGGACAACAACCCAAGAAAAGATAAAAAAGAAAGGGAAAAAAAAGATTCTCCCCTAAAAGTTGTTTCTCATCTCAAAATCTCACGAGAATTTGGGAATCTTGATAAAGTAAAAAGATAAATTGCTGAAAAAAACCAAAAAAAAGAAGGAAAAATATCAAATATATAAATATAATAAAATAAAATGCCCCATTATTTTAGTGGAGGTCATCTGACTATTTGATCTGAACCGTACAATAAAAACCGGACGACTGCACTCACTAGCAAGATCGGACGGATCTTTCAAAAAATCCAAAAATATTTCAAACCATTTGCCACATCAGCTTATCTATGGAGGCAATGCAACTACTAATTTTTGTAAATAAAAACCGAACGACAATGCCCACTCACGAGATCGAACAGATATTTTTCAAAAAATTATATTTTCAAATAAAATCCCCAAAGAGTCTAGCTCCAAAGGGAACAACTTTCAAAGAAAGTTAAAAAAAAAAAAACAAATGCACATAGTGCGCAATACACTGAGGAATCTTCCATATTCTCCAGTTGCGGTCAGTGCAAACAACTAAATAAGATTTGATCTCTCCCGGTTTCCCTGGAGGATGATCGAATCCATACATAATACATGTACAATTGGCCCGATCTCTATATCTGGATAGTCGTACGAATGCTAGTAAAAATGATTGGATCTATCTCAGGAAAGAATAATAAAATTCAAAGTGACAACAATCCATTGTAACCAAATTATCAAAATCATCATACTGCATGACAGAAGATTACCTGCACATACCTAGTCTGAGATGTTCACAAAATTTGATCGAGTCCAAGTCGATGTAGTGAGCTCCCCTAATGGCCACACGAACACGCAGGGCAGCTCACCACTTTGACGATCAAATGGATCGAATACTCCTAGGGTGATTATGTAGCAAAGGGACGATAGACCAAACAGTACAGGAATCCTCGTAAAGCCGCACCAACGCGTAAAGGCCCTACTTTTAGACTTACCCTCTAATGTTATTAACAATCTGACATAAAAGGGTTGTGATTGGTGACTTGTAATGTCGCACTAATACGTAGGGACAATCACAACATTTTCCTCAGCCCTCATGATATGTGTAAGTCATCTCTTTTTCAAATAGTCAGCTGATAATGATACGATGGCAGGCAACAAATTTGAATCACTATCCTTTTTTACCAGAAGGGTGGGGTGTCCACTTGCTTTGACCTTCGGTTGCTCGCAACCTCGGATAAAGAGGGGCATCTGTAGACACCCACTAATGCTAACATCTTGAAAATGTAAGAATAATCCAGACCATGATCAATAACCCAAACCCCAAAACCTAATCAAAACCCTAATCCGAGACTAAAACCCTAATCCAAACCCTAACCTGAACCCAAAACCCCACAACTTAAATTGAAACCCATTAGAGCCAGATCAACATGAAATACACCCTGTCGAGCCAAAAAAACCTGAAAAGAAGACCATCGGACGAACCGATGCACTAAACAAGGCCCACATGCTTGAGCCCAGCCCGGGCGGTAGTCTGACTACTGTCGGCGGTACTCCAACTACCACCGCTTGCCGGGTGCGTGTCCTCTGAGAAACAACTGTCACAGCGTTCAAAAATTAACTTTCTTTCAGAATTACCCCTCCAGCCGACCCTATTTATCCTTTTACCAACCCCAAAAGGTAATGAGAGTGCGCCATGTGGCGTTTCTCTCTCCTCAACTACTCACAAACTGCCACATCAGCTTTTACCCCTCATAAACCCTACAATTACCATAAAACCATTGGAGAAGGCTATAAATAGTCCTCTCCTCTTTGATTTTTATAACAACAACTTTCACTTTCCAAGCGTGAGAGAGAGAGGGAGAGGGAGAGAAGAAGAGAGTGAGAGTGAGGGTGAGAGGGAGCTCCCAAGCCTCCAAGATTAGATTTTTTTAGCCATCTCTTAGCCTCCTCCGAACCTTCTCAATTTCAAGTCTAGCTCCGATTGTTCATAATGCAACCCATGTCTTAGCATACTCAAGTTCAAGCCAAAGATCTTTTCATTTTATATACAAGCATTCATCATGACATCTATTCCCTTCTCAACCCCCCTGCTTCTCTAGATCTCTAATGAACGTACACTTTGTGACTTGTTGTATATCGGATCCTATCACATCAGAAATTTCTAGTGATCTAGTCCACTTTTCTTTACCTTTTTGCACGAACATCATCACATCTGCCTTCTAGACACATTGTTGGATGTATGCACTGTGGCTTGCTGAAATTTCAGATCTTGCCTCATTAGAAATCCACGTGTACCTAGTCCTACCTCGACTACATCATTCATCCCTTGAGATTTTCGTACCACACCAAGTACAGACCGTATATTTTATAGGCAAATAGGGTGCCTAACACCTTCCCTCTTTGTAACCGAGGTCCCTTACCCATAATCTCAGATCGTAGACTAGGAATCAATCTAAGGTAGGAGAGTCTTCGAATTTCTCCAACCTTGCATATTATGCGAGTTCTAACCGACTGCGGGATTATGAGATTAATTGGCTAGTGGCGACTCCAACATTCACAAATCGACCTACTAGCCCCCACCTTTCACACCAAAAACATTTAAATCAGCGTGGGCGCCGATTTTCAGTGTTCACATATAGTATAGTAGCTAAGGCTACTGAAGGTGTTATGACCCCACACAACATGATTTCAATAGCAGCTTACCAATGTATTAGACTATGTTTTGTTGTTGGATATAGCAGTTCTTCATTGCTCTCTTTATTGTCCCACACTGCATGATGTAGTAGCTTTCCCAAGGTGGAAAATACCTGCACTGCATGATGTGAATGTAGTAGCTTAGCAACCTACGTAGGTGGGATTTTCTGTTGGATCTAGCATTTAGACATTGCTTCTTTCTTCTTTTTTTTCCTTTTTTTTTTTTTTTTTCTAATCATCTTCTGGTCTGAATTTTCAGATGTTTTGTGGATGGAACATTCAAATCAAGACAAATGTGTGTTTCATCTAAACATTCCAATTCGAACAATGTTTAAGAATGGATGAAATCTCATTGTTAAGATTGCCTGCTCAATTAGTATTTGATCTTAGCCCAATCATCAACAGCATATGCTTGACTCCCATATGCCCAAGCTTACTAAACAACAATCGTCTAAAGTATTTTGTGGGGGACATCCAAATGAATTATATTGTGGGAGTGCATGATCAACTGACCAAAGTGCTCCATTGTGTATGTGATGCAAAACAAGTTTGATGGGAACTTGTTTTTCCTTGCGGCTTCCTGAACTGGAATCATTTCATTGGTTCTTTTTATGCTATAAGTTGATTGACTTTTATTAGTAACAGAACTCATCCTAGGTTTTCCTAATTGCAATTAATCCTCGTATCCATTTTCATTAACTTCTCGTGTGTGACTCATCCATCTTATACTATTTTATACATGAGTGAAATATAATTAATGATATAATTCTATTGACGCTTTGTCATTAATCTGTTGACATTCTTAAAAGCATAAACTAATCAGTGTCATTTTACCAGTAGCAGTAATATACCAATATCACTTTAAACGGTAAGGATGGTATGTCATGGCTTTTCCCACAAGGCTAATCCTTTTCTCTTTAGTAATTATCCAGAATTTATGTTGAGATTTAGTATTCCCGAAGTCAAGAGAATGGTGGCATTTCCGTAGGCTCCAGTGGACTTTGCTTGTTGGAAGCTTAGGATGGTTTACAATTTGATGGACCATCAATAACCACATATTTATTCCTTCAGTTAACTTCAATTTGTTTTGGAATCAGTCGGGATGCTAGTATATGTTTTATTGACATAATTTTCATACATTCTCATGCATATTGATCACTTTTTTTTTTTGTTAACAATGTGATAGGTTGTTCTGTCTTGTATTGAGGGAAGCCCAGTTGCTCGTGCTGGCATACATGAAGGAGATGAGCTGATTGAGATTGATGGTAGGCTAAACAATGCACTTTTTTGGCCTCTCTGACTGTATCCATTACTTGCTAGATGGGTGCACTTGGAAGTAAATTCATCTAACATGTTTGGCCTTCAGTATTTACAGGGTAGGCGCTTGATGGTATTGATGTTGAGGCTGCAGCACAAAAGCTTCGAGGGCGTGTTTGGACGACAGTTACAGTAGAACTTTATAGTGTAATGAGCCTTTCTTTTTCATCATTTTATGATAAAATGGTGTTCACCAATAGTTGCTCCCATTAAGGTTGCATAATTTAGCGTTATCCATCGCTAATATTTATTATTTTTATTTTTCCAAGTTCTACATCACTCTAAATTGAAGCATGCCTTGTTGCTGTTTAACTTCTATTTTGTTTTCTGATATATCAATGTTCTCTACCAAGGTATTCTGTAATAGTAACGGTGGCAATAACAGCTACCACCGTTACCTTTACGATACGGGTCACAACGGCTGTTACAACTCCCATTATGGCCATTATAGTCTATTTTTTCATTGAAAGAAAATCACTAGATCCCTGCGTGTGGGTCCCACCGTAATGTATGTGCCTTAAATCTATGCCACCCATACGTTTGGACATATCATTTTAGAGTATGATCTAAAAATGAGTTTTATCCACACTTTCCATCCATTCTTCCATATCAATTTAGGGTACAAGCCCAAAAATGAGTCAGATCTAAGGCTCAAGTGGATCACACTGCAAGAAGCAACGATGATAATGACAATCACAGTTGAAACCTTCCTATGGCCCACTGTGATGGTTGATTGCTATACAACCTGTTCATAAGGTTACATAGACATGGAAGAAGGTCCATAACTTTTGTGGCCCCTAAGAAGTTTTCAACTGTTGGTTTTTAATCCTACTGTGAGGTCCACATAATAGCTCATATTATAGGTGTAGACATTCGAGCTTGGATGTGATGTTTGCTTGAATTTACTTTTTCCATCATATATTCATGATTTGGTTTATTACTTTCGAATTTTATTGGAATTTGGATGTGTTATGCTTTATTGCTTTCTGTGGAAACATGCATTAGAATGGTTTAGATATGAGTGAGTATGATTAGCTAGCATCATAGTATCATAAGGTTTGCAAACCAGTTTTGGTTTTGTACTTTTACCTTTCAAGGAAAAAAATAAATATTGCCATATTATTCCAATCAGATGATTTTCTACATTCAACAAATTGGACCAGTGATTGGTCCATAAACCCATATCAAAACGGACCTTTGACCAGTCTTGGGTTTGTCCATTTAAGGACTATTTTATGACTAGACTTGGATGTGTCCATTTATATATGCATAACTACCCTTTTTGCTTACTATACATGTATAAATTGTCCATCGATTTAATCAGGTGGGTCTGCAATGACAGCCTCTGGTTGGGGTACACTTGTTTGTTAAAATAGGACCATTAGATTCTTTTTTCTTTTTTTCTTTTTTCATTTTTAACTATCCAATTGATGTCCACCAATCCAATATTCAGATGATCAAATGAGAGTACATTTTGGTCATGGCACATTTGATTTTAGAACCGATAATTTGAATCAAAGTCTAGGATTACTCAACAACTTTAATGTTTGGGACTGTCACTCTTGATATTTGAGGATGTTTCTTAATACTTTGCCATCTTATCACACTTAAAAAGTCAGTTGGAATAGCATGCAATATTGCAGGTATTACTTTAGGTGGGCTCTCTCTCTCTCTCTCTCTCTCTCTCTCTCTCTCTCTCTCTCTCTCTCTCTCTCTCTCTCCGTATGTGAGTTTAAAATCCTTCCCTTATCTTAGAGGACTAAAAAAAATTTGTTTATTTCGAGAAACGATCAATGATTTCATAAATCGCCATTGAGTGAAGTTGGCTTGAAAGCAGTTCACATTGTATAGATGCAATACAGGAAATGTGAGGAATCTTCAAAATCTGGTCTATGTTTATGGATGAATTGAATGGGTTTGCACCTTTTTTTTTTATTTTTTTATTTTTAAATGGGCTTGCACTAAAATAGCTTATGCAACTAATATGTTCATTTTCTATTGGAGTTGATAGTACTGTACTACATGGAGGTGGTTTGGTGTTATGGTTGAGAGCCATAAGCCATAGATGGCAAAAAATAAAAATAAAAAATGCAAGTTCTTCAGAGATATAGTCAGAAGCACATCAATGGTGAGGCGGCTATGATTTTTCGTTCTTTTTTCTTGGTGGGAACTACCTCCACATGACCCATTAAAATTGAATTTGGCAGCAATCAGAGACTTTTGGGGAATTTGATTGGTTAGGGATGAGAATGGAAAAGTAGATGAAAATGGCGCGGTTAAATCTAGAGATGAAGGGATCCTGAAACACTTCTCTAGTTTTCCGAACTGGTGAGTGTTGCAGAGAAAAACTTTGATACTCTTGCAGAGTGTGATGGTTTTATCAGTTTGTCTCCATGCCTTCCATTGTCTGGGATGAGGTGAGTTCAATCCAGGTAAAACTTAGAAGTGAGTTTGTAATGTGGCTTTCGATTTAAGTGATTGCGGGTTTTATGCTGGACTTGCAGCTGGAAGAAGACCTTTAGCATGTCAGTTGGCTCGTTCAGGATCCCAGTTCTGATTTCTGGAGAAGCGGGAGGATTTTTTTATTTTTTTATTTTTTTATTTTTTTATTATTATTTTTTTTTTTGTTTTTTTTATAAATCCACACTGATAGGAAACTAGCATCGCATAAAGATGGTAAAATTGTTAAAACCAACGTTGTATTTCATCACTTGTACATGATGTTCAAACGGACTTTTTTCGTTCATCCATTTGTTGGTATTGCTGCATTTGATAATTTAATCTTGATGATATGAAGCTAGGCCCTTGTTTCCCTGAAATTAGTACTTCTCTGATAATTCTTTTTACCTTGACGTTCAGGAAAGATTCGTATGTGCAAATCTTGGAGAACATGGAGTGCCCCAGAATTGATGTCCGTGTCACCTCTGGCAGTTCTGGGAGGGCAAGAGACTTCCCTTGTTTTGATAGGTCGCAATTTGACAGTTCCTGGTACCAAGTAAGTGGACCAATTCGTCTTAATGGTGGCCATGATACATGATTAATGTTTCCTTAAAAAATAAACAATATTTACTGTGTGCAGAATTCATTGTACATGTATGGGTGGATATGTGTCTAAAGAAGTTTTAGGATCAGCTTATTCAGGCACCATGCATGAGGACTCAAGCTTAGAGAGTTTTAATGTCCCTGGTGGAGCTCCTAATGTATTGGGTCGCTGTTTTATAGAGGTAACATATTCTTCTACCATTGATCAACAATAAATATATTCTTTATCCAATAATTTCCTTTGTAATTGTGTGCAGGTGGAGAATGGCTTTAGAGGAAACAGCTTTCCTGTTATAATTGCAGATGCTGCAATCTGTCAAGAATTGAGAATCCTCGAATCGGAGTTTGAGGAAGATGCTAGAACGATGGATATCATTTGTGAAGACCAGATTCAGGATTTCAGACAGCCAAGATCCAGGGAGGATGTTCTGCACCTTTTGAAGGAACTTGGATGGATCTTCCAAACAAAGAGCACCCCGACGAGACAGGTAGGATCTCCTTTCCTCTTTTTTATCTTTTATGCATTTCCCATTGGGAACTGATATATGTGGCTCTCTTTTGCATGTACACTTTGGGACTTCTCATATATATATATATATATATATATGGAAAAAAGAAAAGTAGAAAAATGGCAAATTCTGTGAAAAGAAAAATAAAAAAATGGGGTTTATATATCATTTCCCTTACAATAGAAATTAGTATCGACCTATGCCTATGCCAACTAGGACTTCTAGTCTCAGAACAAAATTTTTATCTTTTATTAATTATTTCTTTTAATTTTCAGCCTTAAAAAAATCAAACTTCAACAAAGAGGTTTGCTGGTTTCCATGCACCTTTGCAAATAGACGGACCTGCCAGGAAATGTGGACTTTTGATGTGTGTATTAGGTGGGACGTATAGTTTTGATATATGGCCAAAACTTGTTTGTATTAGGTGGGACCTATAATTTTGACACATGGCCAAAACATTGTGTGCCTGCATATCAAGTGTCATAGGTTGCCAAAGTATGAAATAACTTGTCTTGACATTATTCATTTGGAGAATACTTGTGTTGCTGGCGCTTGATAGGCTTGTATTCAGTTAGGAATGGGACTAACTTGTTTTGAACCTCTATGTATTCTAATCTCAATGATATCTTCATTTTCATTAAACGTGATCTAGCAGGAAGAACAAGTGTCCATCTGAATGGAATTAACAGCTATGAAACCCTCTGTTAGAAAAAGGCACTCAAATTGATGTGGGGGCACATGAAACCCTCAGTTAAAATTATTTTTGGATCCTTGTTATATTCTACTCTAGTAAGAAGAACAAGTGTCTATCTGAATGGTTATGCTTATGAGTACAACTGGTCCTTGTATACCTATATTCCAAGAATTTGGGCTGAGAGGAACAACAATCCCTATACTTGCACATTATCATCTAATCTGCTATGCGAAATTCGAGCTCATTATAGTTCCGAGGACCTACGTCTTTGTAGTCTGATCAGGTGAAAGAACACCCGAAATAATGAACACAGATGAAAAGAGCAACATCAAAGCACTTGAGCCGAGGGAACAACCTCCGAGCCCAGGGCTCATACCCACGCAAAGAAGGACATCCGAGTCGGGGGATCGTCCTTGTCCTCATCTTCATCGTCATTCAGAGAAGAATGTCCCGAGCCAAGACCAGGACGGAACATCTCAGATGCTAAACTAAGAAACTGCCTTAAGTGGACATGCCCGCCAACTTCGCCCATTGATACGTTACACGATCTCTAGATTACGCAAGATATCTCCACGATCCGAAAATCCTCCTGATTAGTGAATCGCGCCGAGTTTAACGGACCCAAACCATCCGATAGTCAGGTATAAATACATCAAGACCCCATTACTATAGGTATGTAACAACTCACACCATAAACCCCAGTTACACTACTTAGACTAGATTCCTAGCCTGACTTTGGCATCGGAGGGTCCCCTGCTCTAGTCGGGGACTCCTTTGTCCTTCTCTTGTGCAAGCATACAGGGCTAGGCTCAAGTGCTCGGAGCTCGGCGAAGGGTGAACCAAATTTTTGCATCAACATTTTTGGCATCGTCTATGGAAATCTAATACAAAAGGGTAGGTTCATATTCTCGAGCATAATCGCTAGAGGAAAGAAGAAAACAGTAGTCACGGAGCCAGAACCAAATGAACAGAGTCGCTCCTCCTCACTACTTCATGCAGAATCGGCTCCAGGACCTTCCTAGCGTTCTCACAATTGGGCTAGTAAGCATCGAGCTATGCAGAATGAGATACAGGCCCTGCGCAACGAAGTAAACCTGATGAAGCAACAATAGGAGCCGCAACTGTGCCCGACTCAGGAAAACCCTGCTCCCGATCTGATTGGTCTTGTCGTGGAAGCTATTTCACACTAAGGAGTGCGAGGCACGAGGTGCCTCAACACCGCCAGGCGCGGGTTTCAGGTCAGAATCCTCCTTCGACCCAAGTCCGAGTCTCGGCTCAGAACACAGCCACTCAAGCTCCGACCAATGCTTCGGTCACTTCGACCCTTGCACCAACCGACCTCCGTCATCGGTTAGAATGGAGGAGGGGAAGGAGAACTCCAGAGAGGGAAGACACCCAAGAGATCGTGGCGAAAAACAAAGACCCTTGGGAAAAACGGTTCGCGGAGCTCAACGACAAGTTTTTAGCGCTGGAAACAAAATAACAGCCAACGTCAGTTCCCACCGTCGTTCAAGCGATGATGGAAGAGACCAAACCTCCCATCACCTCGGATATTATGAATGAGGTGATGCCCCAGAGGTTCCAGATTCCTCCTTTCATCCAATACTCTGGGTCCGGAGACCCATCTGAGCACGTGGAAGCTTATCGATCGTGGATGCAGATTTAGACGGCAACAGATGCAATGATGTACCGAGGATTCTTAATCACGCTCACGGGATCCACCCGGAGTTAGTATCGGTAGCTCAAGCCAAATTCCATTAGTTCTTTCACAGAGTTGAGTCGATTATTCCTTACGCAATTCATAAGTGGCAAGAGAAGTTGAAAACCCAACACTCACCTGTTTGCTATCAACTAAGAGCCGAAGGAGTCATTGAAAGATTACATTGCTCACTTCAATGGGGAAGCACTATTGACAAAAGATTATAATGATAAGATGGCACTTGCAGCCATGTTCAGTGGCCTAAAAGAAGCGAAATTCACGTTCTCCATTCGAAAGAACCCACCAAAGACGTTGGCGGAACTCATTGTCAGAGATCAGAAATACACTAACGTCAAGGAATTCTCTAACGCTGGCAAAAATATCAAAGTGCCAAAGCCAAATGGTAAAGGGAAGAGGCCTAGGAAAGATGAATCCCAAACGCCCAACAAAAGGTCCGATGATCGCGCTCCCCGCGATCGTCGTCTGAGCAGGAAGCCAGAAGGGAGATTTCGTTCCTACACCCCCCTCAACACGTCCGCCGAGCGGATTCTTCTGGATATCCAAGGAGAGAAACTTCTGAATTGACCTGTCTGTATGAAGGCCGACTCGGAACACCGGGATAAATGCAAGTTCTGCCACTTTCATCGGGACCACGGCCACAATACAGATGATTGTGTGGTTCTCAAGGATTAGATCGAGTCCCTTATCCGAAAGGGACATCTGCACCGATACACCAAGAGAGAAAGGACCACTCAAAATGAATAACAAAGACAAGAGTGACCGAATAACCCTATGAAAGAGCTAGCTGAAATTCGCACCATTTTTAGGGGCTCGTCTGATGGGGGAGATTCGAACAGGGCTCGGAAAGCCCACTCTCGGAAGCCTGATCCAGAACATTATGTCCACTTGACTGAGTGGCCCAGCAAAGAGCTTCGAGTCAGCCCATGTAGCCTTACCTTCACTGAGGACGTTGCCCGCAGGATTCAGCAACCACACGACAATGCCCTGGTAGTTACCATGACCATAGCTAACCATAAAGTATTTCGTATTCTAGTTGACACGGGCAGCTTGGCTGATGTTGTTTACTCCGAGGCTTTCAAAAAAATAGAGATTCCACGGTCACACCTTTGACCTATGAAGACACCCCTGCATGGCTTTGTCGAGGAGAGGGTGATCTCCGAGAGGGCCATTTCCCTCCTAGTAACTGCTGGAGAAGGACAACATCAAGTCACCCTTATGCTAGACTACCTTGTTGTTAACGTACCATCCGTACACAATGTCATTTTGGGTAGACCCTTGCTCAACGCAATAAGGGCGTTCATCTCTACTTGTCTCCTGATGATGAAGTTCCCTTCCGAGGGTGGAATAGGTTACCTCCGAGGCAATCAACGTGAGTCGCGGAGGTGTTATCCCATAGTAGTAAAAAAGGGATCCGTGAAGCAAACACTTTCTATCAATGTCTTGGATCCCCGAGGACTTGCAGAGAATTCATCTGTGCAAGATCTGGAGAAAGTGCCCCTCAATGAAGTGGACCCAAGCAAGACCATCCAGCTTGAAACATCACTAAGTTCCAGCAACGGTCCAAAATGCTCTCCTTCCTATGACAACACAGGGACGTCTTCGCATGGTCACACACAGACATGCCAGGAATCTCTCCTGACGTCTTGGTCCATAGGCTGAATGTGGACCCAGACCACAAACCCGTAAAGCAAAAGAGAAGACTATTTGATGCCGATAGGTACGAGGCCATTGCCGAAGAGGTTTTTGTCCTACTCGATGCTAATTTTATAGAAGAAGTGTATTACCACGACTGGATCGCAAATGTGGTACTTGTCAAAAAATCCAACAGGAGGTGGTGGGTCTGCGTAGACTACTCAGATATGAATAAGGCGTGTCCTAAGGATAGCTTTCCATTACCCTGAATTAACCAGCTGGTAGACAGTACGGCCGGCCATGAATTACTCTCCTTCCTAGACGCCTATTCTAGATATAACCAGATCGCAATGCATCCCCCAGACAGGCGGAATACTACCTTCGTCATAGACAAGGGGCTCTACTGTTATCGGGTCATGCCATTTGGCCTGAAATTTGCTGGGGCTACATATCAAATATTGGTAAATCAGATGTTTTCCAAACAGATCAGATGCACTATGGAGGTGTAAGTCGACGACATGCTAGTAAAAAGTATCAAGGCATCTGATCACCTGACGGATCTTGAGGAAACATTTACCATCCTCCAAGAGTATCAGATGAAATTGAATCCCGCAAAGTGCCCTTTCGGAGTTAGTTCGGGAAAATTCCTTGGGTTTCAGGTCAGTAAGAGAGGCATTGAAGTAAATCCTGACAAAATCAAAGTACTCCTAAACATGAGTTCACCTCGGATCGTTAAAGAAATAAAATGCCTCTCAGGGCGAGTCACCGCGCTCGAACGCTTCATATCCAGAGTAACAGACAAGTGCCTCCCCTTCTTTCAACAGTTGAAGGGTCATAAGAAGGAAGAATAAACATCAGAATGTGAACAAGCCTTTCAGCAATTGAAACAATATCTGGGCATGCCCCCTACTGTCCAAGCCTGAGAAAGGTGAGCCTTTGTTCCTGTATCTGGTGGTCTCATCCTCGACTGTCAGTTCGGCCCTGATTAGAGAGGTTAGAGGCAAGTAACATCCCGTATATTACGTGAGCAAGCTATGGTACCTAAAGAGACGGGATATCCACCCCTGGAGAAGCTAGCGCTCAGCCTCATCATTTCATCTTGGAGGTTACGTCCGTACTTCCAAGCCCATTCGATCATTGTATTGACTGATTCCCGTCTCAAATAAGTCCTCTAGAGACCTGAAGTCTCGGGTCGACTAACCAAGTCGGCTATCTTACTTGGTGAATTCGACATCCAGTTTTGTCCAAGGACGGCAATCAAGGGCCAAGCTGTGGTTGACTTCATCGCCGAACTTACCATCCCGAGTGTAAAAAAATTAACGCTGGAGTCGAAACGACACCACCTGTTCCTCTAAGTGATCAGAAGGCAATGTCGGAACAAGGATGGGTTCTCTACGTAGACGGATCGTCTAACACTAAGCGGGACGGAGTAGGAATCATTCTGGTTGCACCTGACTCCATGTCCATCCAGTACACGATCAGACTCGGCTTCAAGGCCTCGAACATTGAGGCAGAGTACGAGGCTTTGCTTGCTGGACTCAGATTAGCAGCGAGTCTAGGTGTCCAGTCTCTTTAGGTCTGATGCGACTCTCAACTGGTAGTGAACCACATCTCCACTGAGTACAAAGCAAAGGAGACGAGGATGATCGCCTATCTAGATGAAGTAAGGAAATTAATTAAAAGATTTTGGAGTTGCACTATCCATCAGATCCCCAGAGCAGAAAATTCTTGGGCCGACGCCCTAGCAAGGCTCGCCTCAACTAAAGAAGGTAAAATCCCACGAATCATCCTCGTTGAATTCATAGAACATCCGAGCATCGACCATGTAGAAAAGAGGGAAGTCAATCCAGTACACGTTACTTTAAGCTGGATGGAACCGATCTTTAACTACCTCACATCTGGTGAGATCCCCTCGGATAAACTAGAGGCCAAGCACCTGAGAGTCCGAGCTGCGTGGTACATTGTCCTCGACGGTATCCTATATAAGAAAGGTCACTATCAACCCTACCTCAGTTGCTTCCGACCCGACGAGGGAGACTCTGTTATTCGGGAGATTCACGAAGGAATCTGTGGAAACCATTCCAGCAGCCGAGCCTTGGCCCTGAAGATACTTCAGCAAGGGTACTTTTGGCCGACCCTCCAGCAAGACTCAAAAGATTATGTTCAAAAATGCAATAAATGCCAACGCTTTACAGCTGTACCGAGACAACCCGCAGAGGAAAGGACTCCTATGAGCGGTCCGTGGCCGTTCGCTTAGAGGGAGATCGATATCATCGGCCCCTTATCCACAAGGAAGGGGCAGGTCAAGTTCACCATTGTTGCAATCGACTATTTCACCAAATGGGCTGAGGCCGAGCCGATTGCCAAGATCATGGAACAGAGAACGATTGACTTCATCTGGAAAAACATCATATGCCGATCTGGGATTTTGAGCCTCATCGTATCAGACATTGGCAGGCAATTCGACAATGACAAGTTCCGAAACATGTGTCGAGGGCTCGGCATCACAAACGCATATTCTTCGCCTCGGTACCCATAGTCCAATGGACAGGTGGAAGTGGTCAACAAGGTTATCAAACACTATCTTAAAACAAGATTGGAAAAAGTGAAAGGTAATTGGGTCGAGGAGCTTTCATTAGTCCTTTGGGCCTACAAGACCACAACCTAGTCCTCTACAGAGGAAACACCATTTTCGCTCTCCTACAGCTCGGAAGCAATGGTTCCAGTAGAAATCGACCTTCCCATTGCTCAGGTAAGAAACTATCAAGAGAACTAAAACTCTAAGCAGATCGCAGCTAACCTAGATCTGCTTGAAGAAATCAGAGACATCTCCGCACTCCGAGTAGCTGCTCGGCATCAGCAGGTGGCGCGATTCTACAATTTCAAAGTCAAGGTCAGGTGGTTCTGCACAAGAGGCTTGGTCCTTCGCCAGGTCTCCCAGAGCACTGCTGAGCTAGGGGCTGGGGTGCTCGGACCTAACTGGGAAGGGTCGTATCGTGTGGTTCGATCAACTAAAGCAGGCTCCTACCACTTAGAAGATCTCGAGGGCCGCCGGCTCCCCCATCCCTGGAATGCCGAGCATTTAAAGGTCTAATATTCGTGATGAAATAACATTTAAGGCTCTCAAATAAGTGCGCGCCTCCGAGCGACTAGCCTTTAAAGCTCTCAAATAAGTGTACATCTCTAGGCGACTAGCCTTTAAGGCTCTCAATGAAATTCATTGCTTCTTCCACAGCCATTTTATCTACTAAGGAAAAAGTCACCTCTCATATGAAGAGGCGGACAGGATGAGCTGATCCCTTAAAGAATGGGTTAGAGCGTAACTCCACGAAAACTCGACAAGACATCCCCTCTAAGTCAGGGGAAAAGCTAAAAGATGACCTGACTCCCCAATGGAGGAGTCGGCCTGTCACCCAACTAACAATTGGAGTGGAGGTCTCTCGCCATTTGTGGGACGAGCCGACCCCCTAGGCGTTCGGACTCAAACAATGACCAGGCCATAAAGGCTTGAGAATTTTACGAGATGGCATTGGAAAGGGCCTGCCAGTCAAGGAGTCGGCTCAACCATGCCTAGAAATAAACCGACCTGTCAGCAGATTGGTTCAGCAATCAACAATCAACATCCAACGTCAAGAAAGTAACTACAAATTAGCATATATAAAAGCAATCATCCGAGCGCCCTTTCTAAAGGGTCAAAAATCATCATCATCCAAAGAGTCAAAAAATAAATCCACCACAACATTCACAAAAAGTTATTAAGTTCCTATCAGTAATGAAGAAGATATATTGAAAACTATGCAATCGGAGGGGCCTGGGAATTGGGGGTTTGGTCCGGGCAGATGTCCTCTGCGGGCTTCTCTCCAGCATCTTCAAACCACATGGGTTCAAGGTTAAGGTCGAGATACAAGTCCTGGACTACCTTAATGAAGCATCAAAGGCACAATTGTAAAACTTGGTAGCTTCAGCTTCTCTTTCCTTTGAGGCCTTGAAGGCGTCCACTACTGCTACCACCGCTACAGCCAGGGAGGCCTCATCTTCAGCCCATTGAGCCTCCATCGCTTGAGAGATGGCTCGGCTTCGCTCTTCTGCCACCTCAGCCTTAGTCTGCTCAAGGACTTCACCTAATTGGGTGTTCTCCTTGGCCAACGAATCCGCGTGACCCATGGCATGGGTTAGCACGGTGGTTGTAGCGTCACACTGGGCTTTGAAGTTATCCGCGATTTCCTTCAACCGAAGCTCCCTAACCTTCCCGTCCTCAAGATGCCTACGTAGCTCACCCTGCTCAATTACAGAAAAGTGGCTTCATCCCGTAAGATCCCCACTTTGGTCTTAAGGGCCTCCACCTCAGCCTCTCTCTTTTCAAACTCCCACGCCCTCTCCCGAGCCAAAAGGAGCTTCGGGACAGACTGTACAAAAATAAGAGAATAAGTACTTAGAAGCAGGAGTGCAAAAAGGCAAGGAAAGTTAATATAAATACCCTGTAAAATACAGAAGCCATGTCATTCAAGAAGGAGTTGTCCGACTTGCTGACGAGGCAGGTTATATCCTCCTCTAGGGCATGTTTGGTAGCCCAAGGCGTCAGGCAAGAAAAATGGTAGCCCAGTTCGAACCTCTCGCCGCTCGTCCCCACCTGGGCTGAGCCTGCAGCCTCCCCGGCTCCAATATAGCTACCAGCTAAGGCTTGAGCCTAGACCCTGACATCATTCCTAGCTTCAGGGGGGGTGAGATCATGGCATCGGCCATCCAGATAGCCGCCTCCCGTTCAGACGACGAAGGGATGGCTATGCAGGGGGCTACAGGACGGGCTTCCGTAGTGGGGGGAATGATGATAGGAGGAAGGGAAGGAGTTATGGTTGCCATAGTTGGAACAATAATTGCTAGGACCCGAGTCTCGACGGGCACCACAGCGGGGGTTACAGCAATGGGAGCTGTAGTCGGAGCTGTAAATACAGGAGCGAGACCGGAGGGGCCCTCTTCGTGAGGAGTAATCTATCATCTTCGAATGGTAGTCTTCATCCAGGGCTCGGCCCTCAACATCTCCTCCGCCGTTGGGGCAACTTTCCTCCTCCAGGAACTAGATGCCTCGGCCATGCCTACATAGAGGATAATTACTCAACTAACGAAATGAATAAGTTTGGCCTCTCTAGAAGTGGATGGAAGAGAAACTTACTGAAGGATGTCGGGAGAGGCGGGCACTTGTAAAGCCCAAACCAGTGAAGGTTGGTGGCTGTGATCAGGTCCGACCAAGAGTGAAGCTCTCCCAATTGCGCCTTAGCCTTAGCAGCGTTGTTCTTTTGGTCCGAGGTGAGGAGTGGCGTGCCCCTCAGGAAATCTAAAAGGATAAAAGAGAGCTTCAGTCAGCCTGGAGTAAATAAAAGGGGTGAAGGGAAGAAAAATGCCTAAAGTTAGACCTAGTTTTGAGAATCGGGTGGGGACTTGAGTCATCAGAGTCCCGAGCTCCACCGATGACGCCTCCCATTTGCCCCCAGCCCAAAACCACTTGTTCTTCCGGTCCTTGTTGGAAGACGAAAGATTCATCACCAACCCCGACCCTTTGTCACCTCAGGTCGCGAAGTAGTACTATGGTTCTTGACTGTCATGCTTGACCAGGTACAAGCTTATCAGCTTTTCTGGGGTTAGCTCCGGATTCCTAACTTGACACCAGATGATGAAAGAAGAAATTAACACCCTCCAAGCATTAGGGGTGAACTGCCCAGGAGCTAGTCCGAGGTAGGCGGTGGTGGCTCGGATGAAGGGATGCAAAGGAAGTCAGACCTCACATTGCAGTGCAAAGAGAAAAATGGTAACTTCTCCCTCAGCGGGCACGCCAGCAGTATCAAGAGGCTCTGGGGCCCTTATCTCCACGGAGTTTGGGATTTAAAACTCCAAATGGATCCACCCCATTTAAGACTCCGATAGTACAGAGCCTCTGGGGAATACCTCTGAGGCCCGCCCGCTAACTGGCATCTCAGCGACCTCGGTGGTTGTGGCTCGGGGGGCTCGAGCAGCTTTCTTCTTGCCGGCCTGAAGAGTCCGAGCCCCCGCTTCCTTCCGTCTTCGATGCAGGGGGAACAAGGGAACAACTTCGAAGGGTCCCTCCGAGGCTCCCCTCTTATTACCAGAACTCTCCGGTTCAGAGTCGTCATCATAATCCCGAACGGTTTCCAGGCCAGACGACATCTCGAAAGGAAGGAATGCAAAGAGGCACAAGGAAAAGGACTCATCAGACGATCACCGAGAATCGCTTCTGCCAAAAATGCTTGATCGGCCCGAATCGCCTGGTCAAAAACTTGAAAACAGTTGGAATTGCCCTCACCAGAAATCGCCTTCTCCGGTACACTTTCAAATTTAGAATGTAAGCGGGGAGAGTGGTTCCAAAGGGGATTATATAGCCCAAAGAGAATCTTTGCATTAATTGTAAGCATGATGGCTGCCGTGGAACAGTCGCAAGCCGACTTCACTAGCACACGCGGTTGCAGGTCACTAGTTTAACCTCTACCCAGCCGAATGCGCCTAACATCAAAAGACGGGCTGCAGTAACAGAAATAGCACTCGAGAAGAGGGAGCGTCACTCAAATGTCTCCCAGGGTATACGTGGTGGTTAGTCATAAGCTGAATGACGATTCAAAATCCCAACTGTCCCCACACGTCCGCTGAATGTTAGCCCATAAGCGGGAAACCCTGAGGGTACAACGCTTCATAACTCCAGAATCATAATAATATCAGCGTGCACAGAAGGTTCGGCATCCGTTTGCTTACTCTTCGAGTCCGTAGCCGACCTCAAAGAGTAGGGGGTTTCTATTATGGGAAGATTCGAGCACGTTATAGCTCAGAGGACCTGTGTCTTTGTAGTCCGATCGGGCAAAAGAACACTCGAAATAATGAACACTGATGAAGAGAGCAACATCAAAGCACCTGAGCCAAGGGAACAACCTCTGAGCCCAGGGCTCATACTCACGTAAAGAAGGACATCCGAGCCAGGGGATCATCCTTGTCCTCATCTTCATCGTCATCCGGAGAAGAATGTCCCGAGCTGAGACCAGGGCGGAACATCTCAAATGTTAAACTAAGAAACTGCCTTAAGTGGATGTGCCCGCTAACTTCGCTCATTGATACGCTACACGATCCCTAGATTACGCACGATATCTCCATGATCCAAAAATCTGAAATATCCAAGCTATATGTCCTAGAGGGGGGGTGAATAAGACTATGCCAAATTAAATTTAAATACTGCGGAATATGAAATAAAGGATAATAGCACTATACACCAATCACAGTATAGGAATGGAAAGCAAAATTCGAGGAATAGAAACAAAAATTGTTCTAAGGACAACCTTACACCAAAAACCAAAGTTTATGGTAGGACAACCTTATTTCTAGAACAAACAGAGAAACTGAAGCTCAACGTAATAAAGTGATAACAAAAATATAATGCTGAAATGTAAATCTAAATTATTACAACATTTCCCACTATGCATGAAATGAAATAATTACAACATTCACATTCACACTTACATTCCACAATTCTGAATGATAAAAGATAGGAAATATAAATCACACATCCACAACACAAAGAATTATAGTGGTTCGCCTGTGTGTTCACCAACTGTTGAACAACAGCCACACAGAATGCCACTCCACTCCTAATATCCTCACATAGGGGATATTAGCGTTCACTATCAAATAGGTTTTCACAGGTTCACCCAAAACCTTCACAATTTTACCTTTTTCAAAGGGCTTACACAATTCAAAAACCCTCACTTCTGAGTTTTTTGGCTCTCCTCAGATAACCAACAACTTTAAGATTTTTCTGGCTTAACCTCAAATAAAACCAAACAATGTAAATTACACAAATTGTAAAATACCTGATTTTCTCCTTCATTGTAGCAGCCCAGAAGAACCAAGTCGGAGTAGAGATTTGAATGTCAAAGTTCAATGTCCAATAATCACTTTATAATGGTTCTAGGTTCTAATAGATTTTAAATTAAAACAAAAGGGCTAGCTCTAATTGATTTTGATTCCAAAAAAAAGGAAAACAACAATTCCTCTTTTCAGATTAGATTGGAATGCAAGAAACAAAATTAATTAACAAAGCTAAAGAAAGAGAATATTAAATATACACACTAAGCTTAAATGGAGCACTGACTTATTTCTCAGAAGACCGAATTAAATTAACTTGAATTGCATTCTTTATTATGAGATTCGTCCTCTATTTATAAGTGAGCAAATCACACCTTCGACTGGTATGAGGACCTCTACGACTGGTCGTAGAACCAATAGATATTTAAAAATTCTAGTACGATAAGATTTGGCAGTTTCACGATTGGTCGTAGGTCTCCTTCGATTGGTCATAGGATCCCTTCGACTGGTCGTAAGTTATCTAATTTCAACGTTGTTCTTTGAGTCGTAGGTCTACGACTGGTTGTAGATGTAGTCGACACTCTTCCTATGATTGGTCAAACAGTCCCCAGGACTAGTCGAAGCCTAACAAAAAATTTCTAATTTTTGTAACAAACTTATGACTGATCCAAGAAATGTTTAGGTAGGTCGAAGCAGTGCTAGGACTAGTCGAACAAAGTCTAGGACTAGTCTTAGAACATACCAAACTCACTTATATAAAACATATGAATTATGTATCCAAAATGACCTACTTTAAAGGTCAACCTATGATCAGTCATACCTCAATAGTGAAGTAAGGACATTGAAACTTTAGAGATGAGTGACCTTTGAAAGTAATGGAACTTGAAGTCTTAATAAAGCTCAAACTTGAAAGCTTCTTGAGATTCTTGACTTGTGAATAGTGCTTGTTAAATTAAGTTGATCTTGAGTAGAGCATTGTTCTTCATAGATGCAAGCTTCATAACAATGTCTTTGGTACCACAAATTTGACAATACAAAGGGCTATAAACTATGACACTTACAAAATCCTCTTGATTAAATGAATCGTGCCGAGATTAACGGACCCATACCATTCGACAGTCAGGTATAAATACATCAAGACCCCATTGCTAAAGGTATGCAACAACTTACACCCTAAACCCCAGCTACGCTACTTAGACCTAGATTCCTAGCCTGACTTTGGCATTAGAGGGTCCCCTACTCTAGCCAGGGTCTCCTTTGTCCTTTTCTTGTGCAGGCACACAGTGCTAGGCTCAAGTGCTCGGAGCTCGGTGAAGGGTGAACAAGATTTTTGCATCAACATAATCCATATCCCAACCAGTGTTTGAAATATTAGTATCGTGCTATGTATCGCACCCTTGGGATACAAATACGTATCAATTATTGCACGGGATATATTGTTTGTATCGCATAATTTATTGCACTTCATGGAAAACATGGAGAAACATGGGGAAAATGGTTAAACTTGTCAATGAAACTTCATGGATTGTTAAAAAGACCTTAATACATAATTTTAAATCATAACATCTCAAAAAAAGGTGCACATAATAAATTTTCTTTGTATAGGGTCATAAGCTATGCGATGTTTAACTGAGCTAATGCAACTATATTTAAATTGAATGCATGACATTTATAAATGTATCAAAGACATGTATGAAAACACAACCAATTCAATGAAAATCAAAATAAGAAGTAAAAAATTGAGAAATATACAACAGGTGGACCACACTGTCCATACCTATTGGAAGATCATTTTAGACAACGATTCAAAATATGAAGTAGATCCAAATCCTAGGTGGACCATAATATATGAAACAGTGGTAATCGACCATTGAAAACTTCATGTGGGCCACAAAAGTTTTAGATCAATCTTGCATTTGCCTGGTCTCTTCATCCTGATCTTTGTGACCTTATCAACAGGTTTGATAGCAAATAAACATTCCGATGGCCCTCATAAAGTTTTTAATGATGGGGATTCAATCACTACTATTTCCTGTAGTATGGCCCACATAAGATTTGGATTTGCTTCATTTTTGGGATCATAGCTTAAAGTGATCTTTCAAAACTATTGGACGGTGTGGATTTAGGACAAATATATCACTGTGAGTCCCACAATCAAAGTCCTGCCCACCTCGGTGGATCCACGCCCACGGTTGTAACTGGGGCATTTACTGTCAAAGCCTTTCGCATGAAGTTCCTGTGTTGGGAACCTAAGTGGGGCCCGCTGTGATGTTTGTGAGAAATCCACTCCTTCCATCCGTTTTGTGAGTACATTTTTGGACAAGAAGCCAAAAGCGAGCCGAATCTAATACTCAAGTGGGCTAAAAACATGAGGATTGAACATCCACATTTGCTAATATTTGAGTTTTCATTTCATTCCAGTAAAAATGATGTTATGAATGGTATGGATGGCTTGTAAACATCGGTGTCGACCTCAGGGAGGCTTCAATAATAGGAATTCCCCTAACCACATTTTTCCTTTAATACGGATCACTTGAGTCTTGGATCTTGGTCACTTTTGGTCTAATTCAGTAAAATGAGTTCATAAAATGGATGGACAGTATGGATTTCTCACAAACATCACATTGGGCCCATATAGTTATCTAGCATAGGAAATTCTTGGACAGTGTGGATAAACCACATACTTTCACGATGGGCCCAAACTCAATGTTAAAGATATTGGATTTACCATTTAAAGGGACCAACTATGTGGATAAACCACATACATTCCTGGGTTCGAATTTCCTGTTACAACGAAGCTCAAAGGAGGGAAGAAAGAGGGTTCCGCTACTTCAAGAACCCCTAAATCCCTGAAATTGCGTTGTTTCCAACCATTTTCAAAGAAAGAGGCTTTCAGAAGGACCAAAACCCCAATCTTGTGGATTTCTCACCAAAAACTGCATTGCTAGTGCAATCTTTATCCACTTAATTGATGGAGTGGCCCACTAAATTCTTGGTCCAATTAAGAAATCTTCTTCTCTACGGTCCTCTCTCACATCGATTCAAAGGTTCTCATTTAAAAAAAAATCTTGATTTTTTGGTAGTTATGCAACCCCGACATCTACATTCTTTTTATCGTTGAAATGGGGTTGTAGGCTATAGTGGTCGCGTGACTCAACGACAGAAATTCGTGACTCAGTCCTAAAATCTGTAAATAATACATGATATGCTGGCAATATTGAGGAAAATCATGACAATATCAATGAAAATCGTGCGATATCCTGCAATATATCACACGATATAGAGAATCCTTATTTTAAAAAAAAAAATATTGCCTTTTGGGGGTTTCGTATCGCTTGCATGCGATAATGATATTATCAGCCGATATATCAATATATTGGCTGATAGTATCGATATTATGAACATTGATCCCAACTAAAGGTTTTCAGCTACATCAATCCTGTTACACCATTCCACTCTACCATAGACCATATCCTCGGTTAAATTGTGGGTCCTCAAGTCTCAATTGTTTCTACAAATAACTTTAGATTAAGATCTAAATTAATGACAATTTTTTTATTTGTTGTATTTTTTTTTAAGTTTATTGATTTGATTTTATCTTTCCTCTCAACTCTTGTCATTGATTTCAGGTAATTCATTAAGAATTCAGAGGTTTGCTGGTTGGTTTCGAAACTTCAGATTCAACTACAGTAATCATTTCAGGTAGTTTAATCTAAACTATCCAAACTTTATTTCTTGATCAAACTTTAGTTTATACATTAGCTTGAATTTGAATGTAATCATTAAGAATGTGAGAATTAGCTTATAGCTTGAAGGATTTACCTCATATGATTTGTGAGAATTGGGAGATATATTTTTTGTTAACATAGAGATAATTATTGTATCAACATTCTTCTTAAGATTGCTTTTAGATAGAGTTGTCATGATCCATCATGGCTAGGTCCTAACTTGAGATTGGGTAATATACAATCATTTTTTTAAAATTTTTATTTTTGTGAAAATACAAATTTTATATGTTTGGGATTTGGATGATAGATCTGATTTTGATTTCTTCCTTTTCTTTTTTATAGACTTACCTTTTCAAATAGGTTGGTTGGTTTGGGACTTTGGAGAAATGGGTATAGCTAGTTTCGAATGTGTCGACTCTCCTGATGGCTAAAAGTCATCAAGGAAGGTTAATGCCAACAGTTTTTAGCCATTGGCGTTGCCCTATTTTTTGGTAGTCTCTATAGAAAAATGGTCAAACATAAACTAACATGGTTGCCGTGTGGAGGGCATGCTTGGAGAGATGGCACCTTAATGGCCATGCATTGGCTGTTAGTGAGGTAGTGGATGGAGAGATCATTAGTACATGTTGTAGTGGAAAGTGATGCGCAAATGAGATAAGAGAGGGAATAAGTGGATGGTGTTGGAGAGGGCTTAGGCTTGACCTTGTGAAAGGCCCACCTAAGGGTGGTGATGTATAAAGTGGAGTCAACATTCCTCCATTTTGGTCAACAATTTATTGGAAATGTGCTTTGTGTGTGAGGGCATATGGGGTGGTATGTTTGCACACTTGCTCAGGCTCACACAAATGCAAGCATGTGTTAGTGTGGGGTGTGGTCACATGGATCCAGTAGCGGTGCTAAGTGTGCACACAAATTTCAAAATGTTTGGGATTAACCAACAATAATGGGGCTCATGGCGACTTCAAATCTTTGTTTCAGCATTCCCAATTCTCCATCTTAATGGACATCTAGTGATCTTACATGATTTATAATGCGGCCCTGAGCTACTGCTCGTGCTCTTCCTAGTTCTTAGAGTAGAACAAGATGTCATTAATGAAGACCACAACGAACTGGTATACGTATGGGTGAAAAATCTCATTCATTAACTCCAATACAACTGGTGCGTTGGTTAGTCTGAACAGTATCACCGGGAACTTGAAGTGTCCGTAGCGAGTCTGAAAGCATATCTTAGGAACATCCTCCTCGACTCGAAGTTGATGATATTTGGACCTCGGATCATTTTTTATTATAAATGTGCTTCCTTCAGTTGGTCAAACAAGTCACCTATATCCTTGGTATCAGGTACTTATTTTTCATAGTGACCTTGTTGAGCTAGCAGTAATCGATGCACAACCTCAACGACCCATCTTTCTTCTTTACAAATAGGACTTCCACTCCCTATGCCGATACACTTAATTAGATGAAACCTTATCCACATAGCTCCCCTATATGATCCTTCAATTCCCTCAACTTTACCCATGACATTCAGTATCACTACAAGAAAGTAGGCCTTTAGCCTCAACTTTTTAGCATCGGTTCAAAAAAAAGGAGGCTAAACGTGGTTTTTAGCTCAGTTGTAAAGGAACTGAGGTTAAAACTTCATTTTTTACCTCGGTTGGTGAGAAACTGAGGCCAAAAGTCTACCCTTTTACCTTGGTTGGTGAACAACTGAGGCTAAAAGTTTACCCTTTTGCCTTGATTGTTAAAAATTAAGGCCAAAAGTCTGCCCTTTTTGCCTCGGTTGGTCAACAACTAAGGCTAAAAGTTTACCCTTTTGCCTCGGTTGGTGAGAAACTGAGGCAAAAAGTCTGCCCTTTTGCCTCGGTTAGTGAGCAATTGAGGCCAAAAGTCTGCCCTTTTGCCTCGGTTGGTGAGCAACCGAGGCCAAAAGTCTTCCCTTTTGCCTTGGTTGTTGAAAATTGAGGCCAAAAGTCTACCCTTTTTCCTCGGTTGGTGAGAAACTAAGGCCAAAAGTCTGCCCTTTTGCCTCGGTTGTTGAAAACTGAGGCCAAAAGTCTGTCCCTTTGCCTCGATTGGTGAGCAACTGAGGTTAAAAGTTTGCCTTTTACCTCAGTTGGTGAGAAATTGAGGCCATAAAGTTTGCCCTTTTTCCTTGGTTGGTGAGCAAACGAGGCCAAAAGTCTGCCCTTTTGCCTCAGTTATTGAAAACTAAGGCCAAAAGTCTACCCTTTTGCCTCGGTTGGTGAGCAACTGAGGCCAAAAGTCTACCCTTTTGCCTCAGTTATTGAAAACTGAGGCCAAAAGCCTGTCATTTTTCCTTGGTTATTGAAAACTGAGGCCAAAAGTCTACCCTTTTGCCTCAGTTGGTGAGAAACTGAGGCTAAAAGTCTGCCTTTTTGCCTCGGTTATTGAAAACTGAGGCTAAAAGTCTGCCCTTTTGCCTCGGTTGGTGAGAAACTGAGGCCAAAAGTTTATCCTTTGGCCTCGGTTGATGAGCAACTAAGGCTAAAAGTCTGTCCTTTTACCTCGGTTGGTGAGCAATCGAGGCTAAAAGTCTACCCTTTTGCCTCGGTTGGTGAGAAACTGTGGCTAAATGTTTGCCCTTTTAGCTCGGTTGGTAAGTAACTGAGGCCAACCGAGGCCAAAAGTCTACCCTTTTTCCTCAATTAGTTAGTAACCAAGGCTAAAAGTTCTTCCATCATTTTTGAAAACTCATTTATAGAAGTGGGCTGAAAAATTATTTCTTGAAGACGTCTATCATTGAAGCCTTCATGAGGATACCGAACTCATCACGGTGGGCCATTGTAAGATTTCAAAGGTAAATGGTCCCATTATCACTGAGGCATGCATTATGGACCATTAGAGTTTTGAATCAGCCTACTATTTTGGGTCCCATTCTAAAATAATCAGCCATAAAAGATGGACGGAGTGGATACATTGTCATGGTGGGCCCCACAGAGCTCTTTGCTTCACGTGCTATTACTATAAGGGATGATGCAAGGAATCCGCGCCCGGCCAGGCCTGGCGAACACCCTAGACACATGCCGATATTCTAAAGTTATAGTGGCATTTTCGTTATTTTTGGTAAAGCCTAGTACAAAAGCAAGCCACCATTCCTCTCTCTCGGAGGCTTTTCAGGCAAAAGGTCTCTCAGCGAGTCCAAGCAAGTCTCCCAACACCCTCATTTCTCTCGACTTTCGCTCAAAAATCGCCATTTCTTTCTTCAGTTCAACTATTTCGTCGATTGATGGCGAAAGGAGCTTCGGAATTCTCGTTTCTCGGACGTGCAAGTCGATATTGCTCTTATTCCCACATTTTTATTTCGTTAAATCCCATCGAAGATCAGATGTTCTAGCTCTCAATTTCATTTTTCTTGATTTGTTTGGAATTTCTTTGTTGTTTTTCCGTTTTTTCTCGATTGAGAACCCTAGATCGTCTGGTTCGGAGAGGAATGCAGAGATTATTTATTTTTATTTTTTTTTTGTGGAATTCAGTCAGATTCCCATAAAGAAGACCTTTGTGATTTCCTTGTTTGCAGATTTTGATTCTTTTTGCATGTTTTCGAGTTTTTTCTAGTCGAAACCCTAGAAACGGAGATTTCACATAAACCGTTGGGAAAATTTTTCTTACTCTTGTTCTTGATTTCTCATTTCTTTTTTCTTTTAATGATTTTTTTGCTATTTTCTGAGTTTCTGTTGATTTGTGACTCATTAACTTTGTGAATGAAGATTGAAGCAGAGGAGTAGTAAAAAGAAAGGGAGGATTGCAATGGACATTATAAGCAATGTACGTATTTTCCTTCGTTAGCCATCTCATATTTTAGACAAAAATCTCACTTCCTTGTTCCTCTTGAAGTCTCTTATAGCATCTCCTATAACGTCTTTAATGAGGATTATAAGCAGTTAAAAGAAATGTTGCTGACTCAATTACATTTGGGAAGTTAAGAGGGAAAATCAGTAGAAGGAATTTGATATCAGTTGAAGTTAATAATAAGGAAATCAGTAGGAGGAATCTGATATTGGTTCGTTTTAATCATCTTACTTTAAGTTTTGGCTTATATTAGGTAGCCTCTCCCGCTTGTAAGCTTTTCATGATGCATACATGTAAGTGGTTCACTCCCTGTGGCTCTACATGCCAACCTGGCACAAATCTATGACATCCAAAGCGTTCATCTGGTGGGACATGCTGTTCAGATCATGCCCTCTAAAGAAATCGAACCTGTCAATTATGTAGCAGCCCATGCATTGATGAAAGCAATGGATGGTCTAGAAATTTAAAGGTTTATTGTTAGATTTTCCATTGTTTTAGTTCTTGCATTGCCTACTGAGTTTACCAGCCAAAGCACCTGATTTTACATGGTGTGGCCCGCCAGTGTTTTTGAATTGCCTGATTTTTTGTGGGATTGATTCTTAATTTATTTCTGCTTTCTGTTGATAGAAAACTTCAATCAGCTATACATATTTATAGAGCTTACATGTCAAAGGTTCTGTTTTTTAATATCTCTGGTGCATGATATTAAAAGCTGGTGCTTGGTGGTGAATTTTCTATTTTCCTCATGTATGACATTTACTTCACTGCTATTAACTCAAATATGTTCCATAGAACTATCAAAATGCCTATGCTTCTTTTACAATACCTAACAATGTAGCAGACTCTTGCTAAAGGTGGAGTTAGGAGGGGATCACATTTGGTGGTTGTTCTATGTATTTGTTGTAATATCTGTGTAATTGTTCTATTATTAATAAGCTACCATTTATTATCACCACCACAACCTTTCATTTCACTACACCGAAAACGCTATTCTGGTACGGTAGAAACTTTGGTTTAGAAACGACTTTAAGCCGTTTTTGGTTGGAAACGGTTCTCTACCGTACTCAATTCAAGGTTACTTAATTTATTATTTCCACTATTTTATTGGTGTGTCCCAATTGAGTATTGGATCTTATTACTTTTTATTATGTTGTTTTATTTTTTTATTTTAAAACATATGGATGGAATGGATTCAGTTAGCTACCTCTCAGTGGACCCCACAACGCCTAAGAGGTACGATGATTTATTTGTACCGCAAACTACCGATTGATTTAACCTATTTTCTTATGCCATAAGCCCTAGAGCTTCATTTCGTAGAGAGAAATTTACGACTGTGGACCTTACCTTTTATCTAGTGGTTTTTTTGAAGCAATACAAACTTAGAATACGCAGTTGGACCTCCTCGTACGGAGTCGGAATTTCAGGACGAAAATACCCCCATCTTCCTTTCAAAGACGAGCGCTGACGCTCCTCCAACCGAGAGTTGTACGAACGGCTCAAAAGAGATCAAAGTTACATGGCCCCACAGCCATGTATTTATTATATCCACAACGTTCATCCATATTTCGAGATCATTTTGGAGCATTATCCCAAAAAAAAAAAAAAAATCATATCCAAAGATCAACTGGACCACACCACAGAGAGCAGCAGGAAAATTGATTTTCACCGTTAAAAATTTTGTAGGGCCCACCATGACATTTATTTTCCATCCAATCTATTCATAAGGCCACAAAGGACTTTATGAAGAGGAAAAACAAATTTCATAATGATCCAAAATTCTGTAACCCTTAAAAGGGTTTCAATGGTAGACATTCAATTCCCTACTGCTTTTTACATTGTGGTCCACTTGATAGTTAGATCTATCTTATTTTTCGTCTCAAGCTTTAATATGAGCTTGTCAAATAGATGGACGGTTTGGATATAACACAAACCTCGTGATGGGACCTTCAAAAGTAACATTGTAAAAAAAAAAAAAAATCATCACAGAAGGCCGCGACACTACTGCCGGTTTGGCGGCAGGTTCGAACCAGCGGTAGTGCCACGGCAGTCTGACTTTTTTTTTTATTACATAGAGAACTTTTTCTCCCTTACATTTTTCTCTAATACATAATTAAGTAAATATGTATATATAAGTGTATAAAAATATTTTTGTCTTTCAATTCATTTCTTTGTCTATATATTTAAGAAGCATATCTCCTAAACTAAAATGATTTACTTAATGTACCACATATGATTTTGGGGTAGGAGAAGCTAATTAAGCCAACCAACCTAGTTATTTTCCAAGATTCCATCGGATCGATGGTCGAAAATCCATTTCATTCAGTTCGTGGTCAATTTCAATCACTTCACGGTCAAACTGGAAATTCAGTGGGGCAAACATGAAATTAAGCGAATCAAATATGAAATTGAGTGGGGAAAACTAGAAATTTAGTGGGTAAAACATGAAATTGAGCAGGGTAAACATGAAATTAGGGCTGAAAGTCGGGCCGATTGGTTCAGGTTGGTGCTCAACCCTAACCCAACCCAAGGTTCCTATACCTAAACCTTGACTTAACCCAACCCAATCTTGGGTTGGGAATTCTCAACCCAAGCCCAACCCAAGAGAGCTCAACGGGTTGATTAGGTTGGTCGAGTGTATACATGTCCATTTAGGAGAGAGAAATCCGATATATCTTATTAGCTTAAGTCCTTGGAAATGACGTGGACAAATGAGACCCGACATCATTAGTGTACCTTCTACACATACAATCCACACTTAATTATAATTTATAAGTAACTAATATATTGATTGGGTTCAGGTTGGGTTAGGTAACCTGAGACTTCAACCCAAACCCAACTTAAGTTTTATCGGGTTGGTATTTGTATAGGCCAAGCTTGAGATTGGACCTGATATATCCTGCCCGAGCCTAACCCAATGTCGGGTCGGTCACAGGTCGGTCGGGTTGAACCTGCCCAACTTTCAGTCATACATGAAATTGAGGGGGGCAAACTAGAAATTCAGAGGGGCAAACATGAAATTAAGCGGAGGAAACTATAAAATCAGCGGGGCAAACTAGAAAATCAGTGAGGCAAATTAGAAAATCAGCATGGCAAACTAAAAAATCAGCGAGGCAAACTAGAAAATCAGCGAGGCAAACTATGAAATCAGTGGGAAAAACTAGAAAATCAGCAGGTGTAATGACCCAAAAAATTTTGTGCCAAGACCCGAGTACTACCTCTATTTTCCTTAGAAGCTTATTGTGGGTTATTTAGCGCTAAACTCGATTGCTTGTGAAATTTGCATCAATCACTTTAAATTGGATCTGCATGACTCAAAACCTGTAGAATAGTTAGCGCTATGTTAATCTGAAATCTGGGATACATTGCTAAATCCGGTTGCTCTTGGAAATTTTTGAAAGTTCTGGATCGGACCTGGACCGCGCGTCGAAAGTCCGATAGCGATGATCTTAGGCAGTATTGGTCACCATTTTGGACTTGGCCATCACCTCAAAAATCAAGTCCAGATGATGTTGTGGGTCAATTTGATCGGGTACGGAGTGAAGAGTGTGAGAACGGTAAGAAATTAATGTGATTTTATGAAATCTGAATCGTGTCGCTTACGCGATGATTTTAAGCAATCTGACCGTTGGATTCTGACCCAATTTCACCCTCTGATCAGGAAAGGTGGCCCAGGTAAGTCCTTGTGCTTGTGGACCTGATCGAGATTCGGTGACCATTGAATTGAGTGTGGTCCGCCACGGCTGATCTGAAGATCCGATCGGTACGAAAACTCAGTCTGACCTAGATCCATGGTCAGTGAGCTTAAGTCCGACCTCTCGTGGAAAAAGGCCCACCAGAAGTGTTCCGTTGGATCGAGAGAAGCCTGTTTTGATTATAACCTAAGTATACCTCGGCCCTGGGATTATTTTCATCAATGTTAGGCCTATATATAGACCTTAAAACCCTAACTCTCTTTTCCATACGAATTTTCTAACCCTAGCTAAGAAAGAGAGGGGAAAAGAGAGAGAAAGTGAGAGAGAAGTTGGTGAATCATCTTAGATTATTTCTTGTTCTTCTTCATCCTTAAACCATCACTTTTGAATGGTTATTCCGGCGATTCTAAGTTCCTTCTTTGGGTAAGTTAACCTAACCCTAATCTGTTTTAGAGCTTAGAATAGTTTATGTGTGTTGTAGCTCATTTCTATTCTTGCCTTGGGTTATCTTGTCGCCATTGACGAAGACATATCATCTGAATCAGTTCGGTGTTCTATTTCTGGTTTAAGGTGCGGACTTTAATTGTTTGGGTTATGGTTTTCAAGGCTTTCAATGTTAGCTAATGGTTTATTCTTGTTATGGATGAGATTTCACATGCCTAATGATATGTTTTTTATGCGTTCCTGATATACATGTGCTATATTGAGATTTGTGTATTCTATGTGTATGTCTAAAGTACCGTATATGTATAAGATATGAACATGTGATTGCCATGATTATTTGTCTTGTATTTATGTTGGATGTATGTGTGACAACTCCTTGGCAAAGGGAATTGTCCAAATGCGTGTATTTCAACATGCGTCATGTATGTTAAACTATGTATTCTAAGTGTTTGTAGAAATGTCTGAATGGCTTAAAGTGTGATATATTAACCTAATTGCGGGCATTGAGAAGTGATTCTCAACACTCATATTGATGTGTATGATTTCCTACATGCAAGTTATATTCCTTGTTGTTTAAGTTCAAGTATTACTTATGTGTAAATCCATATTGAGTTGATATTCTGCAAATGCTCACATACTACATGATTCGAATTATTGTTCCATTACTGTTCCAAATTCAATATGAATATCTGTTGTAGTGGAATGTGTTTGGGACTATGAATAGTCCAGGAAATCGGTAATCGGCCTTAAGTTCGTGGCTGAGGTTGCTTTCGCCACAAAGGACGTGTTTTGATGAACCTAAGTCGTATTAGAGGTGTCGGCAGTGGTTTGACCACACGCAATGTTTGCGTACTCTATGTCGTTCAACCCAACATGCGCTCGTGCCACAAAGGACATGGTTTGATGAACCCGATTATCTGATGTATGTTCACCATGTATGGACGCTATTATTTGAATCTAGGGTATTGAAGTTACCAATGAAATCCTGTTAACCATGGTACCTTGATCCGCTAAGACTCATGAGCCGGACATGGTAGTATGGGACACCGTGGTCGACCTGTCGGCCTATGCTGGGGTGACGAGCCTCCCTGTAGTGACCAGTGAGCAACCAAACTCGTGAGCGGATTATAGTGGTATGAGACACTATATTCGTGCTGTCGGCCTACATTAATTGTTGACGAGCCCTCTGTAGTGACCTCGAGCATACCTGGATACCACATTGAGGTGACGAGCCTTATTGTAGTAATGAAGGTATGATAGGCGTGCATTGATTGGTGACGAGCCCTTTACAATGACCTAAAACCATATGATTGTATGAGATGATCTAGGACTGACAACCCTAGAATGGATCACTGTTTGGATGGTGATATGAGGAAGGTACCTTAGCTTCACAATCTTGCTGTATGAAAAGGACTAATAACAACTTGGTAATCATGTTCATGCACCGCATTTGCATGTGCCTGGAAGAGGTGGCGCACTTTGAGGCGATGTCATGCGTAACGTAAGATGAAGACGCTGAGGCTGTATGCCCGAGGGCATGCATCATACTACATACATCCTTGCATTAATAAGAGTACTTAGGACATGTTTGATTGTTCTGCTTTATCATTACTGCTTGATTGAATTGATAACATGTTAACCTTTGCTTTATTGTTCCACTGAGTTGATCACTCACACTCATGTTTTGGGGCTGTGTTAAACACCCACCAGACTCTGTCTTATTTGCAGATGTTGATGAGACCTCTGAGGTAGAGCAGGAGATCGAGGATGATAAGGCTGCATTTTCTTTCATGCAGTTTTCAGGCGAGTTCTAGTGAGCCTTGTTCTGATGCGCGGGATTCTGGGATTTCTTTTGGGATTAAATGATGTAATTTGATACTTGTAATTTTGATAGCAACACTTGTAATATGACCTGGTATGTATATGTATTTCAAGGATTTACACATGTACACATATATTTCTTCAAGTCTTCCGCTTGCGTTCTTCACTTATCTCTGAATTATATTTACAATTTGGTTTAATCTATTCTATGTTTTATGCACTCATATAGACAACATACATCCATCATTCAATATGTTGCATAAGTGATGTTTTGAAACTCGGAGCTGAGTTATGCTCGACCCTCGAATTTTAGGGCGTTATAAGTTGGTATCAGAGTATAAATTGGATTAAACCGGACTTGGGTTATGGTCACACACAACACCGTGTCGCTACTTTAGTGTATTTGGGTACGAGTTTATCGTAGATTGTGTGTTTGTGTTCCGATGCTTCTATTGGTGAAAGTTTACTGAAAACGATCGCCGAGATCGAGTCTGTGCTCTCTCCTGATCACACACAGCGATCCAAAATCTCTTCTAGACCATCTATTAATGAGTCTAGATGGTTTATCATCCCATCTCAACCCTTCAATTGTCAAGAAATCTCTGTTTGTATCAGATTTCTACCCGAATGGCCCGATAGGCGTCGAATCAAGCAAAGGGGCCGATCGGGGGATTTTTAGGGGGACCCACCTCATTTAGAGCTTAGGGACCATGAGGACCTAGCCCAAACAGCGAGCCATCACCGAACGGTCCAGAGACCGACGATGTCCTCGCCGGTTCGGTGAGCCAGGCAGGGCGGGCCGACGAGTTTGTGGCCTACTGTGGCCCATCCTTACACGGTTTGCTGATTAAAACCTTCCGTAAACCCTATCTCCTTCACAATCCACCCTCCCAAGCTCTCCTTTTCTCCAAGTTCCTCTCAAAACTCCACCAAATCTCTTCCAAATCTTCTTCTTCTTCCATTTTTGTGCATACCCAACCAACCCATCTTAAAACCTCACCCCCCATTACTATTTACATTTTCTTTTCTACTCATTTGGGCTCTCAAATCCTCCTTTGGGATCTCAAGTGTGTGGAAGCTTCACCATTCTTCCTATTTCTCTCTTTTTCTCATTTCTCATGGCCCTCTTTGAGTTTATCACGGCCATCTTTTCCATCTTCACCCTTCTTTCTTCGATGGGGAAGAAGAGAGCGCCCATGGATGAAGTTGGGCCTAGCCGCCTAACTCGTGCACGGAGGTCGAGAGGTGCCGCCGCGAGCACGACCGCCACCCGTGAGTTTCAGACTAAGCAGGACCTTGATCCTCAAGCTCCCATTAGAAGAACCTTGTTGGCGGAGCTATTGCATGGAGTCTATAAAGGCTGTAGGGTCCTTTTTGAGGCTCATGTTGATCCGTGGCTGTTTGGCGAGTTTTTGTTGTTGGAGCGTCTGGAAGGGGCTGGTTGGTGTCCCTTGTTTGAGGGCGAGTATCGTGCCAATGCAAGTACTGTTCGAGCTTTTTTTGCCAACATTCATGATCCTTCACTGGAGCCTCTGTAGTTCAAGATTTCTTGTGGTAGCGGTCGAGAGGCCACGGTCAACGTCGCTTTAATATCCCGACTCTTGAATGCGCCACTTGGTGAGGTGCATGCCAGTGAGAAGAATTTGAACAATATGCGCGAGAGGGATCGTCGCACCCGGTTCTTATGTGGTCGTCTAGTCAAGTGGCAGCTAAATCAAAGTCTTCTAGCTACCTACATGATGGACGACTTCCACTTGCTTCACCACATGTATACGTTTAATGTATATCCAAGGTGGAGCAACCACAACGAGTGTACGCGCCTGATGGTAGATTTTCTGTATCAGGTGGGGTAAGGAGCGAAGTTATGTGTGCCGACGTACATCTTGCATCAGATTATCCTTATCGCTCATTCGACTAAGAGGACCGAATTGCTCACATTTGGCTGACTTATCTGTAAGCTTGCTCATGAGTTTGGCTATAGGCATGGAGCAGAGAAGCCGGTTCCTATTCGTCACATTAATCTGACGACTCTTAAGCAGATGGAGATTGGACCTCGTCATCAGGCCTCAGAGAGTAAGGATGAGTAAGAGAGTGATGAGGATGAGAGTTATGCTGAAGGTGGAGTTGGGATTGAAGAAGAAACAGAGCAGGACGAGGAAGAGGTTGAGGCACAGGATATGAGTGAGAGTTCTCCTCTTGTGGCACCAGAGCAGAGCGCAGATCAAGTTGCCCGAGATGCCTATATCGCTCGGCTTGAGGAAGGGCAGGTTGTTCTACGCCAGGATATCATGGATCTTCGAGTCCTTGTGAAGCATAAGTTCAAGAAGGTAACTCGAACTCTGAAGTCTATCCTGTGTTGCTTGCAGGATAAGGGTGCCCCACCTCCATCTCCTGATTCTGACTAGTAGTTGTCATTGTAGTCATCCTTTGCTTTGTTTTCTTGTTTCTTTCTATGTGTAGCCGTTGTTAGCTTTGTAGTTGGAGGTTGTTGGTTGGTTGAAGTTTTAGATGTTGTAGTTCACATGCTTTCCTTGTCGTGATTCATGTAATGCTACACTACTTGTATTGTGATAAATTTTCTTTAATAGAATGCATGTTGCTTATTATTGAAGTTGTGCTGTGAATGCTGTGTGGCTGGATTATGTGAACATAGAATCTTACAGGTTGCATGCTCTGTTGAATGTAGGGTATGCCTCCTAAGGGTTCGAAGACTTCGACCCGTCTTTTCTTGGTTGAATCACTTGTCGGGGTTCCTCCCTTGAGCGATAGGCAGACAGATCCACAGTCGGGCCCGTCTCATGCTGGTATTGGGCCGACGCCTATGGCTCCTCCAGTCACGCCTTCGGTTCGTGAGCCTAGCCGTGCATCTTCGTCTGCTCTGCCTTCTGATAGGTTTGAGTAGATGATGCTGTTGATGTAGCAGCAGTAGATCCAGCAGCAGCAGCAGTAGCAGTTTTTATCTTCCATGGCTGACATCTTTGCTCAGTCAATGGGGGCAACTCCACCTACTTCACCTATGCCCTTATCTAGGAGCGCTAGTGCGAGCGGCACTTTTGAGCAATTCCAGCGCTTAGGACCTCCCACATTTGTGGGTTCTCATAGACCCGAGGAGGCCGAGTACTGGATTGATCGCATCTCTAAGATGCTGAGACCGCTACACTGCTCTGAGGTTGAGCAGGTCGAGCTTGCCTCCTTTTTGTTTGAGAAGGAGGCCAGTCTATAGTGGGACAGTGTTCTTCGCACTGTCGAGGAAGGATATGAGTGGTCTTGACAAGTGTTTGAGGCACGCTTCCACGAGAAGTATTTTTCGGTTACGTACCGACATGAGAAGGAGAGTGAGTTCCTTCGCCTCTGCCAGGGAGGGCTGTCGGTGACGGAATATGAGAACTGGTTCACTGAGCTAGGTCGGTATGTTCCTTTGATTCTAGGCGATCATCCGATGAGGATGCGACGCTTTTCTGAGGGATTGAGACCTGAGATCCGATCGAAGATATGCTGTACTAGCATTTCTTGCTATGCGGAGTTGGTGAGCATGTCCTTGCGAGCAGAGCAGGACGGGGGTAGGTCGTCCCGTATGCGAGCACCTATGATTCCCAGACCTGCACCTTTTCTCGGCAAGAGGCCGCGGGCAGATTCTCCTCCTAAGCATTCAGCGCCGCTCGCTCAGCAGATGTGAGCTGATATTCGCTGTTCGTATTGTGGGAAGATGGGGCATCTAGATTATTTTTGCTTTTCGCGTATGTGGGCCAGTGGTTTTACTCCACCGCAGAGGATCAGCCATTCGATGCCTCAGGTTATTTCACCTCCACCTCTTCGTTCAGCGCCAGCTCATCCATCCTTCAGACCTTCAGTACCTAGCTTTAGGCCACCTCAGCGGCCCATGGTTCCTCCACTTAATTGTCAGCAGCAGGCTCGAGTTCATGCAGTCTCAGCTGAAGCGCCTATGTCTGACTTGGTGCCGAGATCCTTCGAGGTTACAACACACATTGAAAGTAGTCTCGTTTCTATGTTAGTGGATATAGGGTCCACTACCTCTCTTATATCATATGCAGCAGTTAGGCGTCTGAGTTTGAGCATTATTTTTATGAGAGGAGTGACGCTCACTACCGCTACGGGGATTTCCTCTGCTATGAACAAGCGTTGTATGGATTGTTGGGTTGATCTAAGAAGTGGATCGATTCATGTTGACTTTTTGTCGCACCTCTTTTTCATTACGATGTTATTATGGGTATGGATTGGCTCACGAGGATGCGAGCAGAGATTGATTATGAAGCAAGGTCGGTGACAATCCATGGACCTGAGGGCAAGACAGTTACTTTCCCCGTTAAGGTCAGTTACCCTTTTCGTCTTGATTATTATACTTCTCTGTTGGAGAGTATGGCTGAGTCGGCGTTTGAAAGCATGCCTGTAGTTTGGGAGTTTGAAGATGTGTTTGAGTCGATTCCTGGATTACCTCCTCAGCGTGAGATTGACTTTACTATCGATCTCATGCCTGGTGCGGCGCCCATTTCTTTGCCCACCTATCGTATGCCTCCGAGTGAAATGGAGGAATTGAGGAAGCAAATAGATGGTTTGTTGAATTTGAGCTTTATTCGGCCTAGTGTGTCTCCTTGGGGAGCACCTGTCTTGTTTGTGAAGAAGAAAGATGGTTCCTTATGACTATGTATTGATTATCGCAGGTTGAATCTGGTAACTGTAAAGAACAAGTACCCTTCGCTTATGATTGATGATCTGTTTGATCAGTTGAAGGGGGCACGGTACTTTTCGAAGGTTGATCTGCAGTCAGGGTATCACTAGTTGCGCGTCAAGAATGAGGACGTGCAGAAGACCGCTTTCAGGACTAGCTTCGGTCACTATGAGTTCCTTGTGATGTCGTTCGGTCTTACGAACACACCGGCCGTGTTCATGGATCTGATGAACAGGGTGTTTCGGCCATTCTTATTCCGATTCGTCATTGTCTTTATCGATGACATCTTGATATATTCTGCGAGTCGGGAAGAGCACGAGGAGCACTTAAGAGCGATTTTGGATACTCTTAGGAAGAATCAGCTTTTTGCGCAATTCAAGAAATGTGATTTCTGGAAAGAGGAAGTCAAGTTCTTGGGACATGTGGTGTCCATGGAAGGGATAGCTGTCGATCTTGCTAAGGTAGCTGCAGTGCAGGATTGGAAGCAGCTTGGTTCTCCGATTGCATGCTGAGTTCTAGCAGGCTATTATGGACACTTCATACAAGACTTCTCGAAGATTGCCAGACCGTTGTCTCAGTTGACACAGAAAGATTTGAAGTTTGCTTGGAATGAGAGGGCGGAGGAAGATTTTTAAGAGCTGAAGGACAAGTTGACGTCTGCCCCTATGCTAGTATTACCAGAGCAAGGGGTTAAGTATATTATATATACTGACGCCTCTCTCGTTGGTCTGGATTGTGTCCTTATGCAGAAGGACAGGGTGATTGGTTATGCTTCGAGACAGTTGAGGAAACACGAAGAGAATTATCCTACGCATGACCTAGAGTTAGCAGCTGTCATTTTCACATTAAAGCTCTGGAGACATTACCTCTATGGAGAGGAGTTCGAGCTCTTTTGCGACCACAAGAGTCTTAAGTATATTTTCACGCAGCGTGATTTAAATATGAGGCAGCGCCGATGGATGGAAGCATTGAAAGACTTTAAGTTCGATGTTTCGTACCATCCAAGCAAGGCGAACCTTGTGGCAGATGCGTTGAGACCTAAGAAGGCTATAGAGTTTGCAGCTCCACTAATGATAGCAGAATAGGACATGTTGAAGTTTTTGCGAGACTTCGAGCAGAAGCTTACGGTGGAAGAGTCATATGAGGTTATCGCACACATTCGTGTACAGGCCCTTATCGACGAGAAGATCGTTGCAACTCAGGCAGATGATAAGCTTTTGGTGAAGATGAGAAAGCGGGTTGGTACAGATAAGAACTCCGACTGGAGTGTTAGTTCTGATGGGGGCCTACGATTTCATGGCCGGTTATGTGTCCTAGACATTCCTGACTTGAGACGGGAGGTTCTCGAGTTAGCCCATAGTTTTAAGCTTGCGATGCATCCAGGTAGTACGAAGATGTATCAGGGTATGAGAAGATCTTATTGGTGGGACAACATAAAGGTTCACATTGCTGAGTTTATATCTCGTTGTCTCACGTGCCAGCAGGTCAAGGCAGAGCATCGCCGACCTCCTGGGTTGCTTCAACCCATGCCCATAGCAGAATGGAAGTGGGACTTCATCTCTATGGACTTTATTTTTGGGTTGCCGAGAACGAGGAAGGGACATGACTCTATTTGGGTGATCGTCGACCGATTAACGAAGTCGGCTCACTTCTTACCTATCAGAGTCACAAACTCTGCAGACGAGTTGGCTAGGGTGTATATCAGGGAGATTGTACGTCTGCATAGAGTTCCCTTGGAGATTTTGTCTAACAGAGACACGTGTTTCACATCTATCTTCTGGACTCGTATCCAGGAAGCGATGGGTGTGAAATTGAAGTTCAGCACCGCGTTTCATTCGCAGACGGATGGGCAGACGAAACGTGTGAATCAGATCCTGGAAGACATGTTGCGAGCCTGTGTTTTGGATTTGAAGGACAGTTAGGATGATTGTCTCCAGTATGCAGAGTTCGCGTATAATAATAGTTTCCCGGCGAGTATTGGCATGGCTCTCTATGAGGCGTTGTATGGTCGCCCGTGCAGAGCACCGCATTGCTAGGCAGAAGTTGGCGAGCGTAGTTTGATTGGCCTGGAGTTGGTGCAGGTGACTTCAGAGAAAGTTGACATTATTCGATGTCAACTTCTGACAGCCCAGAGTATGCAGAAGAGTGATGCTAATACGAGGCGGCGACCGCTTGAGTTTGAGGTTGGAGACCATGTGTTTCTTAAGGTTTCCCCTATGAAGGGAGTTCTGCAGTTCGGTAAGAAGGGAAAGTTTACGCCGAGATTTATTGGTCCATTTCAAATTCTGGATCGAGTGGGAGCGGTAGCATACCGCCTTGCTTTGCCCACACCTCTTGCGGGCGTGCATAACGTATTTCATGTTTCTATGCTGAAGAAGTATGTTCCTGATCCTTCACATATTATCAGTTGGGAGCAGGTGCAGTTGAGCGAGGATGCCACATATGTACTGCGACCGACTCGTATTCTAAACAGGAAGGAGCAGGTATTGCGTAGCAAGGTCATCCCTCTTGTGAAAGTTCTATGGACGCATCATAGTGAGGAAGAGGCTACTTGGGAATCTGAAGCTGAGGTTAGAAAGAGCTACCCTTAGATCCTTGAGGAATATGAGAAGGTATAAATTTTGAGGACGAAATTTTCTTTAAGGGGGGTAGATTGTAATGACCCGAAAAATTTTGTGCCAAGACCCGAGTACTACCTCTATTTTCCTTAGAAGCTTATTGTGGGTTATTTAACGCTAAACTCGATTGCTTGTGAAATTTGCATCAATCACTTTAAATTTGATCTGCATGACTCAAAACTTG